>NW_028246716.1:0-84114 GCF_964263255.1 Lissotriton vulgaris | reverse complement strand
GATTTCTACTGGGTTTTTGTCATCCTCTAGCTCTTGCAAGACTTGAAACTTGTTACAGAGAGTGACTGACTATTCACTTTGTTTCTGTGCATATTTGAGGAGGGTGGTGATCCATCGCTGGCTTTGGTTTGTCGGTTCCATCCATGCTTTGTTCAACTTTAGCTTTAGCCGGCCAAGACACGGTCTTTCCTCACTCTCACATCCTGCAGGGACCACCAGAACTTCTTGGCAATGCAAACATGGTCGATTTGGTTGCCAGTTAAATGGTCTGGTGACCCCCATTTTGTCTTGTGTATTCTTTAGTGTGGGAATACACTTCAGTTTATCACCAGAATATTCAGGAAACAGATCTGTGAGCCTTTCACCCTTCTTGTTCATGTCACGAAGGTCATGGCTGCTCATGAGTTCTTCGTGACCATAACCAGTGTTGTTACTTCCAATCTTGCCATTGGGATCCTCCATTAGTATTGTGATGTCTCTCTCAAGGCATTTCTCCAGGGTGGACTGGTGTCTGTTGTAAAACTGTTCTTTTTCCCCTTCTTTGCTGTTATTTGTAGGTGCTTAGCACTGAATTGTATTTATGTTGATCCTCTTTTTCTTTGTGCAGAAGATCTCTATGATGATTCTGGGATTGGGGGCTTCCTATCCAATCAGAGCTCTGTTGGCTGCTGGTTTTATCATTAGTGCATTCTCTTTCTTTCAGTCCAGAATACAGCAGCATTCCTCCTGGAGGCAGACTTTTCTGGCCAGTCCTATTTCTATCGCTGGAACCATGCTGCGACACGTTTGAAGGAGGGCGCGTTACCTTCACGCGCTACGGGATTTAAACCGTCTGGGGACTTCTTGGGAATTTGGGTCCCTCTTCTAAATACCGCTGGTTGAACCTTCGCCTCTATTCAGTTACTTTCTCCGTGATAAATATACTCACGCCACAGGATTTAAACCACCTGGAGACTTCTTAGGAACTTGGGCCCCATTATTAATATCGCAAGTCGAACCAGAGCTTTGATTCACTCACATTCTCCTTGAATAATATACTCACGATTTCGAGCCAATGCTCCTGTGAATATCATATTTAGTACGTGTACTACTAAGAGTGTTTCCTGTATGGATATAGGGATATTCCTTAAAGACTCAATGTAAGGATGTGAAGATACAGCCCTGATTCCACTTCGTCAAGCTATTTTAAATAAAATTTTCTAAAATTGAATTCAACTGTATACTTCCGATATCGAGAGAAGATACTGAAGAAATTGTAGATATTCATTTGCGCCCTGACGAAGGATTAGTGGATATAGGTCCTTTTACGAAACCCGCGTCGGCGCTTTTGCTTGTTTTGTTTTTATGTATATATATATATATATATATATATATATATATATGAATGTCAACTATTTGTAATCATTTGTGGTTTGTCTAGTGTTATGATTGATGATGGTCTGCATGGGTGTTGGATGTTTTGGAGTTATGAGAGGGCGGTTTCACATATGTTTCGAAATGTAAATAGAGTGTATATATATTGATGTCTTTACTGTCTTCGGATCTATGAATGAACACTTCAGAAAAAATAATAAATAGACATATGTTTTTCAAATAAATATTCTCTGTGTGGGACAATGATGATGTTTTGAAAAAGATTAGAGTGATTATCTGACTATATATTTTGTTCTAGGGGAGGTTTCTTTGATTTTGATTACAGACTTTTCTGTTCGGACTGTGTTCACCTGGTATTGCTGATATCAAGCAGGGAAAGGTTGTATTTTTCATCTCCGCTGCCACTTGGGGTGCTTTGCCTATCTTGTAGACGGTCCTCATGTTTCATGTCCCAATGGTGATGGTCTTAGTCAAAAACAGGTAAATCAGCTTTGTGGCTTCCAGAGATCTCTGGCTTTCACACCAAGGCATGATAGCTCTCCGGGATGGAGATTTCTCTCTCCCCACGTATGGAATGTCTGTTGCTTGACTTTACTGTAGCTATGTTTTTTTACATGGTGGGGTAGCAGCCCCACGCATAACCCTACTCCTTTCGCAACTTGGCTTAGAACTGGTCAGTGACATCAATCTGCTAGTAGTTACTGGGTCCTAAGAAGCACCAGCATAAAGAATGGATCTCCACTGTGACTCTGCAAAATCCAAGGGAGAAAGGAAAGGAAAGCTGCCGTCAACATCAGCTGAACAAGAGGAGAAAAAGCAAAAGCTCAAGGCGAATACACCAAGTGAAGATTCATCAATGGTCTTAGCACAGAAGCCCAGGAAAAAACAAGCCATGGAAACTTGAAAGAACTTTACGACAAGGAAACTCTCTGGCACATATAGCAAGCCTGAAATATCTGTTAAAGACAAAGCTGGGAAGACAATCATGGGTAACGAAGTCCAACAATGAAGATGGGTGGAGTACTTTGAAGACTTGCTGAAACAGCCCGTACAGCAGTATCCACTAGACATACAGCCAGCTGGCAAGGACTTGCCATTTGGCTGCAGCAGACCACCCAAAGAAGAAATACGGTAAGCCATCAAACATCAGAGAAATGGGAAGGCAGCAGGACCAGAAAACTTTCCTGAAGAGGTACTGAAGGTAGACATTGAAACATTCATAGACATGCTCTACCCCATGTCCGGAAGGGTCTTAGAAGATTAAAAGGTGCCATCAGAATGGAAGAAGGGAATCTGAACAAGATCCCCAAGAAAGTTTACCTGAGTAACAGCTCAAACTGCAGAGGGATAACTCTTCTACAACCCCAGGCAAAGTGTGCAACAGAGTCATCCTGCCCAGAATTAAGGAACAAGTCGACACTCAGTTGCAATACCAGCAAGCCGGCTTTTGCAAGGAAAGATTCTGTTCAGACCAGATTGCAACACTGCGCATCATCACTGAGCAGTCGATGGACTGAAACTACCCCTCTATGTCAACTTCATTGACCATCAGAAGGCATTTGACAGCTTGTACTGGGAGACTCTGGAAACTATTCTGTCACTAGGGTGTACCAGATAAACTTGTAAGAATCATCAGGAACTCTTATGAGGGAAATGACCTGCGACATAGTCCATGGATGACAACTCACAGAAACCTTCAAAGTGAAGGCCAGAGTCCACCAGTGTTGTTTGTTGTCACCTTTTCTCTTCCTGCTGGCCATAGACAAGATCATGAAGACATCCACAGCAGGAAGAGAAATGGAATCCAGTGGACACCTTCGACACAGCTCGATGACCTGGACTTTGCAGACGACCTGGCCCTACTCTCTCATATCCACCTGAAGATGCAAGAGAAGAGCAACATAGTGGCAGCCGCATCAGCACAACTTTGCATTAACATCCACAGGGGGAAAGAACATAGCTCCTGTAGGCTAACACAGCCAGCGCAACTGCAGTCACTCTAGCAGGAGATGCACTGGCAGAGGTTGAGGCCTTCACCTACTTGGGCAGTGTGATAGACAAGCAGGGTGGCTCAGACGCCGATGTCAAGGCAAGAATACGCGAAGCAAGAGCTGTCTTTATTCAGCTAAAGAAGATCTGGAGCTTCAAATACCTAACATTGCAAACCACAATCAGACTTTTTAACACCAAAGTAAAATGGGAAACATCCTAAATAACAAAGTTTAAATCACGACTTCCATGAACAACGAAGTCAGAACAACGAGGAATCCCGAACAATGAAGTCCTAAACCAAGACTCTTCATTTCAACGTATTCTTAAACCACAACACTCCTAAACCACGACTCAGACTGCTGTCCCCGACGCTCCTAAACCACCCCACCTCTCTTTGGTTGAATTAGGGAGGCAAAACTATGCTTGGCATCTCTCTGGAAAAAGTTTTTACGTTATTCTTCTTCGCCCTCCACCCATAGAAGTGGAGTGCCTGGTCCTGGGATTTTATGTGGCAAATCACTCTTCTCCGCCCCCACCTCTCTTTGACCATTGGAAACGGCAGTTTCGCCAGCTGGCTGCAACCAAGGAGGCCTGCTAAGGCCTGACAGTGCGTTCGGTTTTTGTGGGAGTTACTCTTCTACACCCCCTACACCTTTCCTTGCTGGTGGACTCGAAGGAGTGTGGGGAAGCAGCCAATTTTCATTCTGCTTGGTGGCATTGATGGAGCAAGGATTTGCACGTGAAGCGCCTTGCCCCGTGCAAGAACCTCGCCAAAATGTATAATATTACTAAAATCATTGTTGTCGTTTATTACACGTTTTTTTCCAAACACGCGGGTGTCCCCGGATGCTTGCCTGTATGTCTTTTTCATATTAACGAAGCTTGCACTAAGGAAAATGGCTGCTTCGCTGAAATTCAGTCTGCGCATGCGTCGGTCATACCCATGTGATATGACGCACTCGCATTCTGGAGGGAGTTCTGGGCACATGCGCACTATTACTAAAATGGCCGCTTGACTCTCACCACGCTCTCTGCTATTGCTGCTGCTTTAGCCTATCTATCTTTTCGCACTAAACCTTAATGCTAGAGTCATTATAAAGTAAGGGTTGGATAAGATTTTTCATGGTATACAGTGTGATCATTCTGGATGTGATATTAATTTGTTTTCGCTTACTTTTCATGTACCGCGTCTTTTGGGGCTGGGAGTTCTTAAGATACACCATATTTGAAGCGCCTCTGGGTTTTGCCATGTGACCTGGGAGAAACTCGACTGCGCAGAAGCTGAACCAAGCCAGCTGGCTCCTGAAGCAAAATGCGCCTGAGAACCCAGCACACAATGTGGACAATCACCTTGAATTTAACAGACTTTGTTGCAACCATCTTATGCGCTCATATTTTCTGTTGTACTCTATGGATGGGAACGTGAACCCGGGGGGCGGGTATGCAAACCTGAATATTAAATCTGGGAAAGCTGAATTTTAGGAGGTGGTAATGATCGCACCACCTCTCCTGACCAATCAAAATATGGGAAACTGTCACTTGCAACATTAGTGGGTGGTCTGAGGGACCCCAAAATGGTATAACTACTCTAGTTTGGCTTATGGAAATTGTCCGACTTGTCCGAGTAGCAGACCTGTCACTGACCCTACGATCTCAATAGGTGTTCAATCTGAAAGTGCTGCGGAGCACTTTTGTCCATACTTTCCACAAGCTCCTAAGGGGTGGAAATTCCTAAAGTGCTGGCGAAGCACTTTGCCGGGAGATTCGAAAATCCAATCGGGGTTTCTGGCGGATTACTTGCAGAAAGGGGTAACGCAGGCGTTGCTGTCCGAAGCTGTGGGTGTTGGTCGTTTCCCTGGGAGGCCCAGTCCTTTGACCCGAACCTGAGGGGTATCCTGTCCTGATCTGTCCGTGGGTTGCACCTGTTCGCATTCTGGTGTGCCTTTTCTGAGGGTCCTTGTCCCCGTCTTCTCAACTGACCCGTGGCCAGGGTTGGTCTCAAATCTGAATTAGGTAAATATTGTCTGTGGGTTTGCGTATTCTTTGTATCTTGTTTTCTCTCTCTCTCTCTCTCGCTTTTTCGTATAATCTATAAAAGCATTCAACCTGTGATATTGCTCTATTGCCGTTGAAACATCCAGTATATGCGTCTGATTTAGTTGGGTTCCTTCTCTCCCCCCCTCCTTTAGGAGCTCATTGACTTTGTCATAAATAATAGCATGTTCCCATTTTTCCTTTTCCTTTAGTGGTTTACAGTGAACTTAGTAAGAATAGTCTTAAGTGATAAGGATAAGTACATGTTTTAGGTCCCTCCACAACTCTTGTCTTAATATAAAATTGAAGTGATTAGTTCTATGCCAAACCCCACCTCTAGTTTTCCCATATATCTTAATGGTCGTGATTTTCTTCGTGCAAAGTTACCTATTGGTGTTGATATTAATGTTTGACATAGTGTTCTGCATATCGCTTATTGTTTTGGCATCTTCTTTTTGAATTTTCATATAAAGTGTTAAACTTCATCAGGTGTCTGTGGTCATTTTACAGAAAAGTGGATAAAATATATGGACGCAAAGAAATGTTTTAAGGTCCTGTCTACTATTTTCCCTTTTAGCTCTAGGTCCATCGTAAGTTTGTGCCTGCGGTAAGTCAGGTGCATGGTAAGCAGAGGTAATCCTGAAACCATTGATTACTCATAGTAGCGTGCTAGGATCTCACCCGGTTCACGAGAATCACTGATTGAAATCATATGCACGCCGGGGCCCAGTGCGTGTAAGAAATTGGTGACCCGGGTGAACTGCGCGCTCTATCAGTAATTTTCTGGCAGCCAGAGGATGGTTTGGACTAGTTAGATTAGGTAGACAGGGAAAGTTAAGAAACAAACCGTGAAGGAAAAAATAATGTGCTGCTGATTTTATTATATTGTTTGAAATTTTTTTTTTTGAAATGTTTTAAAATTTTATATGTAAATGTATATGATTTTTCCATTGCTGCTATAAATGTTGAATTAACCCAGAATTGTTTGTGGATGTTCAGTGTAGTCCGAATCCCCGGGGAAGTATTTTAGCTAACGGTGAGCAGAATCCGGTTAGCTGTTGAAGTCACTAGGGTCTGAATCATTAGTGCAGGGTTAAATGAATAACTGGAAGCACTAATTAGGATCTTTTGTTATATCTGAATAATTGATAGCTACGAGTCCGGTATAAAACTTTCATTGCGATATCACCTAGTAAGGGTCGCATACGGAAGGAGTAGTAGGGTCTCCGAGGCTTGTCTGGTAAGTAAAATAGTTCGCTGGTGAAATCCCGGCTCAGTACATATCCCTGATGACAGTGGATGAGTCGGAAGAATAACGGGTTCTATATTACTCGAGTGTGAGGTTAGGCAAAGAAGTCTACCCAGAGTGAATGAGAAGTAGACAGAAGTGGTTTACTTGCAGTAAAAGGAAGTTTTTCTATCTTTTTAGAACACTCAGACATAGTGGCAGACGTTGTGTGTTAGTAACTAAGTTTTGCAGTTGCACTTTAGGAAGAGTTAAAAGTTTCCGTTACCTTGTAAAGGAGGGAGTCAGTCGGAGAGCTGCTCTGACGTCACTCCGTGCCGCGCTGGTATTGGTCAAGACAGCGGGCGTGTAGTGAAGCTGAATTTGTGAAGGAGGGGTGAGTGCCGCAGAGTGAGACTTTGTCTCGCGAAAAGGCCGCGCACCCATTGGCTAAGAATTTTTGTATTCTCTGACCTGATTGGGTAGTGCGAAATAGAAGTCGCGCTAGCATTGGAAGCACAAAGGTAAACAAAATTGATCAAGCCGAGTTCAAAGAGAGTCCCGAAGATTATATGTGGTATCCAGATTTTATACCGAATCCAAAATACCTAGGATTTTATAAGGATCAGCTTATGCGAGGTAGACCACACATGATGTACGGAATAAAGAGGAAATTGTCCTTTTCTGACAAAATAAAGAATTTTTTCAAAGCCGACAAGCCCATTAGAACGAGGGAAGGTGTGCTCATTCCCCCGCCGAATACTCCTGCTTCTTTCATGATGTTTGAGAAAGGGTATCACACTTGTGTTTGGTTGGAAAATTGGGCAAAGTATACTGCAGATGACGGAGTTCTAGCATTCCCTGTTGAAGGTACTTTTAATGGTCGGATCCTGTTTAACTTAAGGACCCGCATGAATGAATTGCACCCTAGACCTAGGTTGACCCAGTACGAAGCTCTGGAGGAATGGGAGATTGAGGCTGCAGAGCGAGATAAACCCAGGATGGATAAGGGAGTAAGTAAATGGTATCCTAAGCTTCCAACGCCAACTAAAGAGCAGAAAATGAAACAGTGGAGGCAGTCTATGATAACTGAAGGGCTGTTCCCGATGATGGGGGTGGTTGAGGAAAGGAAAGGAAAATGCAAAGAAAAGACCCATCACCTAGCTCCTATGGGGGACTTGGATGACGACCATTTGGAAGATTTGCTAATGAAAAATCCACCTCCCTATGATGCAGACTCAGAACCTGTGCCCTCTCGAAATCCCTTTGCAAAGTATCCCAGATGTAGGAGAGATAGTGATACAGATGGAACCGGGACAGACAGTAAAACCAGTGGAAGGGACGGGTTTTGCAGACCCAAACCAACAGTCCCGAATTATCAGCCATTCGGAGAAGATCCTCCGCGACTGGTCACTCCGACCGCTCCGAATATTTATCCGTCCTTAGTACCCCAGGTATTGCATGACAAGTCTACTGGAAAGGTATTAGGAGAAAAAGAGAGAGAGGTCCTGACTAAACAGCGAGATGAGTTAATTCGAACCATTACCCAAATGCAGCCCCATCCCGATTCCTTGACTATTCCAGTAACTATTGGTCAAGCTATCCCACTGTATAGAAATGACATGACCAGTCCCCAGCCTCCTGGTCTCCCCTCGATGCTGCCCACTTCTAGCATCCCGACCATGAAGAAGGAGATATTCATAGATGAGGATCAAGAGAGTGAATGTGAATCTGGAAGTTTGATGGATCTGCCCATAAGGGAATCAAGGGCCAGTGTAATAGGGACAAGAAGTCAGCCCAGACCAAAGGAGGTGGGAATTGAAAGTGCAACGGGAATTAGGAGTGCCACTTTAGTTTCCCCTGAAGAATTAGACAGATGGACAAAGGAGCTAGAGAAGGAGGCCACTCCCCAACCTAAAGCATTGGAAATATATAAATTGAGAATAGAAATAGAAGAAATGATGGCTGGAAACGTAGGAGTAGAGCGCCTAAGCTCGTATAACGAAGAAGAGTTGCTGTTTATCAGTAAAAATCTTACCCGGAGTGCTAGGTCGCTCCATGAAAAAATAATGGATACAGCAGAAGAAATGGGAATAGATGTTAGTCGCTCCAAAATCCTTCAGAAACCTTACAGAGTGGATTTTTCAGACAAAGATTTAGAAAGCCTGAATGTAATGGGAAAACAGGTCCAGGTAAAGGAATTGTTAAAACTCCTGCAGAAGTGGGGCGAAGTGGGGAAATGGAGAACCCGGTGGGCAAAGAAAAAGGAAAGCAGCAGGACTGGGTCAGTGACTTCGGAATTTTTATTAAAGGAAGTAACACCAGCCGAAAAATTGTGCCCCATGAGGGAGGTCCCGGGAGGAAAATATGTTCATGTCCCTTGGTCCCGACAGGATATTGTGTCATTTACCAATGACTTCCCGAAATTACGGGAGAAGCCCGTTGACTGGTACAGGCAGGTAGAACGCTTCATAAAAGTTCAGAAATGTCTGCTGAAAGACCTGGATGGGTTTTTCGACATTGTGGTCCCTGTAGATTTATGGACCGAATGTAAGATAGAAATTGATTGGCCTAATGATGAATATCCCAGAGATGAGAAAACCGGAGCTCCCTCACCTGATGTAATGAGGAAATATGACCAGGTCATACAGTACCTTAAGAAAAAGGTTCCCGCAAAGGAAACAGATTGGACCCGAATAGACAGAACCACCCAAGAACGTGATGAAAATGTTCACTCCTATTATGAAAGGTTACTGCAAGTGTTTAAAACATACAGTGGTATCGACAATGTGGACCTGAAAGACATGACACATTTCAGTTACAGATTTGTGCTAGGATTAAGGCCTGAAATTTCCCAATGGATTAGAGACAATAAAATCAGTTGGCAGGGAGAACCAATAGATACTGTCCTGAAATATGCAAAATATTGCGAAGATGAAATCGAAAACAAAAGGAAGGCCCTCAAGGAGAAGGTAATGTGGGCACAGGTGAAATTAGCCGAACAGCAAGAAAAGCAGTTAAGTAGATTGACTTCTGATAATAATGCTCAGAATGCCACTGCTGGGGGAGGAGGGAAGCCCCGCACTAAAATGAGTAGAGAAGAAGCCATGAAGAAATTCCCGTGCCATGGGTGCGGCCAGATAGGGCATTGGAGAGACGAGTGTCCACACCTACAGGCCGGTAATGCCCCTGTAAATGGTTTAAATCCACAGGTGCCGAAAGAGGGGACGAGAAAGAACCAGCAACAGGTAAAATTACCCCCAGTGCCTCGCGCTCCTAGACAGAATTTTAAGAATCAGGGTCAGCAGAATGAAAGGGCGGAAGCATGGGAGGTCGAGAATGAAAGAAACGCAGTCATTCCACAGTATTTGTTAAATGACACCTTCCTCTGTGAAGATCAAGATTGACGGGGCCTGAGGGGGGAGGATGGGGAGTGCGTGCTTGGCGCCTCCTTACCGGTAGACCAGACTGGACCATACATTGAAGGAAAGGTTGAAGGAAAAGATGTCACCTTTCTGTTGGACACTGGTGCTACCAGATCTACTGTAAGAACAGTGGATGTTCCTAACCTACCCCTCTCGGGAGAAGCAATCCAAGTAGTGGGAGTCTCAAATCAAATAATAAGTACTCCAGTAACCGAACCAATGGAAATTTCTATAGGAAATTTCAAGGAAATGCACAGATTTGTGGTCTGTGATTCCAGTCCCGTAAACCTGCTAGGACGTGATTTGTTGTGCAAGATGCGTTGTACCATCTACTGCACACCAAATGGTGTCGAAATTCAGACCCCCGATGAAGATGGCCTATACAAACTGATGTTAGTTAGACAAGATGCTGATATTAAGACTTTGACAATTGAAGATTTACCTGAAGAGCTTCAGTTAAGAGTAGTACCAGAAGTGTGGGATTTCACAGGAAAAGATGTAGGCCTGATGGCAAATGTGGACCCCGTTAAAATAGCAATAAAAACGAATGCTATATACCCCAAAACCAGACAGTATAAGATGAGTGCAGAAGTGAAAGCAGGAGTGGCGACTGAAATTACCCGGCTGCTCGAAGCCGAAATCATAGAAGAAGTGATGAGCAGCCCCTGTAACTCGCCTATCATTGGGATCAAAAAGCCTAGTGGGAAGTACAGGGTAGTGCAGGATCTGCGCAAGGTAAACCAAATTGTTGTACCTTGCTGTCCTATTGTACCCAACCCTGCAGTAATTCTTTATCAGATTCCCTGGAATGCAGAATGGTTCACTGTCATTGATCTGTGCCACGCATTCTTTTCCATCCCATTACATCCAGAAAGCAAATTCCTTTTCAGTTTTGAATTCGACAGCCATATCTATGTCTGGAATCGTGTCCCTCAGGGGTACACCGAGAGTCCATCGATTTTCAACCAGATATTGAAAAAGTGCCTTGAATCCCTAGTGCTGCCAAGAGAGTCTGTTCTGGTGCAGTACATAGATGACCTGTTAGTGGCATCTAAAACCCAAACTGACTGTGTCACTGACACCATTGCCTTGCTGAACCACCTAGGAAAGGGAGGACATAAAGTGTCGCCTGACAAATTGCAGTTTTGTAAGAACTCAGTGAAATATCTGGGGCACCAGATAGAAAAAGGAATCAGGAAAGTAACTACTGAAAGAATCAAAATAATTAGAGCAATGGAACTGCCCAAAACTCAGAAAGAAGTGAGAATGTTTCTAGGAGTTGTGGGTTACTGTAGACAATGGATTGTAGGATTTGCTGCACTGGCCAGGCCCCTGATAAACATGACCAAGAAAGGAGTAGAAGACCCCGTCAGCTGGGACAGTGAAAGCATGAATGCTTGGGTAACATTGAGAAATTGCCTATGTACCGCTCCTGCATTAGGTATGCCGGACTACTCTAAATCTTTTGAACTATTCTGTGACACCAGAGAAAATTGTGCTCTTTCAGTCCTGACTCAGGAGCACGGATTAGTTAGACGCCCAGTGGCCTATTTTTCGGGCACCCTGGATCCGGTGGCTGCTGGATTGCCGGGGTGTCTGAAGGCAGTTGCTGCTACTTGTGTCAGTCTGGAACAGAGTGAGAACATTGTCATGGGACATCACGTCACTGTATATGTTCCTCATTCTGTTGTAATCCTGCTAACTAGAACTAAGACCCAGTACCTCACACCTAGTCGGCTGACTAGGTATGAAAGAATCTTGATTGGTGCTGAAAACGTCACCATTTCCCGGTGCAATGTCCTAAACCCAGCGACACTGTTACCTGTCCCCCTGGATGTAGAATCAGAAGAAGAAGGGGACCATAATTGCATTGATCTGACTGAGTTCAGTACAAAGCCCCGTCCAGACATTCGTGAAATAGCATTACTTGATGGGGATGAGACAATGTTCGTGGATGGCTCATGTTTAAGACATGAGAATGGGGGCCTGAGTGCTGCCTATGCTGTGGTTACATTGACGAAGACCATAGAGGCATCATACCTAAGCGAGGTGAAATCTGCACAGGTGGCAGAGCTCATCGCGTTATCCAGAGCCTGTAAGAGGGGTAAGAACAAAAGAATAACTGTGTACACCGACAGCCAGTATTGTTACGGGGTTGTTCATGACTTCGGCCAGTTGTGGTTGCAAAGAGAATTCATGACTTCCTCCGGCACCCCTATCAGAAATGGAAAAGTGGTGCATAACTTACTGGAAGCTATCCAATTGCCCAAAGAATTGGCTGTGGTCAAGTGTGCGGCTCACAGATCAGGAAATGATGATGTGACCGCCGGTAATAGATACGCTGACCAAATGGCACAGTTTTGTGCCCGACATCAAATGTCTCTCCAAATTGCATTGTGGAGTGGAAACAGCTGCCAACTTATGTTGTTTGAGAATGTGTCAACGTGGGAAGAACTAAAGGAGTTGCAACAGGCAACAGACAGGCAAGAGAAAGGCAGGTGGGCAGCAAATGAATGCAAGTTGAGAGAGGATGGTGTGGTGGTAAATCCGGCTGGGGTGCCCGTACTGCCTGATAGCTTGGTAGACCCCATGGTCAGAATGATACATGAACCAACACATATGGGAAGAGACGCTATGTGTCGGGTGTTTGAACAGGTATTCTGTAACTCAAAGTTCAGGAACCAGGCGGAAAGGTTTTGCCAGAGGTGCCTAGTGTGTCAGCAATTTAATGCAGGAAAAAAGACTGTAGTAAAACAGAGTACAATTGGGAAGGCAGTAGGTCCCTTTGTAAGAATGCAGGCAGACTTTGTAACCATGCCAAAGTGCAAGGGATATAGATATATCCTAGTCATAGTTTGTCTGTTCTCCAGGTGGGTGGAGGCTTACCCAGCAAAGAAAATTGATGCCCTAACTACAGCTAAGCTGTTGCTCAGGGAGTTGATACCTAGGTATGGAATCCCAGAGACTATCGAAACGGACCAAGGTGGGCATTTTGCCAACGATGTGCTAGAAGAACTCTGTAAAGCATTCAAAATGAAGAAAAGACTACATTGTGCCTACCATCCAGAGGCTTCTGGAGTAGTGGAACAAATAAACGGCACCCTGAAGTCCAGGTTGGGAAAAATGTGTGATTCCACAAAAATGAACTGGATAGAGGCTTTACCCCTTGTGCTGATGAGTTTGAGAAGTATCCCGAACAGAAAGACTGGCCTGAGTCCCCATGAAGTGTTGATGGGAAGAGTGATGCGGCAGGCATGGGTACCCGGACACAAACTGCTAAGCATTTCTGATGATATGGTGCTAGAATACTGCAAGCAGCTGGGTGACCAAGTGCGTTCTCTCTCTCAGCAGATTGGAGAGACAGAAGACGAGTGGCCCAAGACTCCAGCACACAACTTGCAACCAGGAGATTGGGTGGCGTTAAAGAAACACACCCGGAGCAGTTGCCTGAAACCCAGGTGGGGAAAGCCACGACAAGTGATCCTCGTCACTACCACTGCTGTAAAGTGTGCTGGTGTACCGAAGTGGATCCACGCCAGCCACACGAAGCGGGTAGCTGGAGAAGACGCGACTGTAGCTGAAGGCAGCACAGCTGATGAGGCTTCCGAAGAGGAAAGTCCAGAACTAGCTGACATCGAGCTGCCGAGCACAAGTCAAGGCATTGAATGGTATCCCGCAGACGACCCGGTTCATGATCCAATACGAACCCGGAAATATTCCTACTTAGACAGTGAGTGGGATAGTCCAAGTGAGTTAGAAATAGACGAAGCAGATCAGGTCCACGAGAATCACATCACACCTGATCAGGAAGTAGGCCAAGTAGGGTCAGATCAAGGCATCGAGACTCCTCCTGGAACTCCGGAGTCTGGAAAGGGACAGATAGTAATTAGGGCTGACGTTCATGCAGAAGAAAGCGAAGGGATCGAAGAGCATGAACAGGAACAGATAGAACTAGATCAAAGTGCTCAGACAACGGAAACAACAGCAACCAAAAATAAAAAGAAAGTGCGATTTGAATCTGAGCAGGGTCAGAATAGGGACCAGGCAGAAGAGATAGATGAAAGACCTGGAACTAGTCAGTCAGGTAGGGAAACAGAAGTGCCACAACAAAAAGTAAAAAGAGTGCACGAAGAAGGGCAAGTTTCCTCAACTACTGGGAGGAAAGGAGGCAGAAGTGCACCTCGATACGTAAAGAGACTGAGGCTCAGACTGAAGACAGTCGCAGAAAACGACAAAGACCGAAAAAGGGCTCAAAGTGAAAGAAGGACAGCCCAAGGAAAATCGCTGAGAAAGAGCGACAGAATAAAGAAACAGAGCAAACGGTATCGAAGCCCTGAGTGGACTTACTATGTGTTGGAAGAAATAGACGAACCACACCATAGTGGCAACAGTGAAGACGAGTCCATTGCTGATCGAAGCTCTGACGAAGACCCTCCTTGAGAAAAAGACCCAGAAGTGAGCCTTGGGTGCAAAGAAACGAAGAGGGGCAGCGAAAGCCACCTGTAAGCTAGAATGTCTGATCCGAGTGTCTCTGGGAGATCCAGATGTGGGTGTCTAAAAACTTGCTGTAAAGTATGCTTATGTAGCGTAGCTGTGCTAATAATAATATGGATAGGACTAACAATCTTCTTACCGTTTATGATAAGTAAGAATCCTAACCTTTCCCCTACTGAACCTGAGGCAGTAGACGTAGGGGCTGACCCGACTGCAGAAACACCACGAAGCTTAGAAAGACGCGACAAACTAGTAGGCTCGACACACACACGACCTAACTTAGAAGCATCAGATGAGGATGGACTATATTTTCACAAAATGAAAAACAGAACACACCTAAATGTTTTTGCTAACTTGTTAGTGCATTATGTAGAAGCTATGGAAATAGCAGATTGTTATGTCTGCATGAAGCTACCTACCTCAGTAGCTGAAGGTGTGACATATCACCACCTACCGTTAACCTATGGAATTTCCTGTAGTATTTTAGCTAGCTTGTTCTATAGAAGCACCTTGCAATACTATTATTCAAATGATGACGTAGTTTTTTCTGAACTTCCTGTTAGAAAACACTTGAACCGTGTACATACTACAAGTGACGTGACCCGTTATATGGGAGAATATTTTCTGACCATAGGTAATATAGATTTAAATGAAGCAAGAGAATCTAATCTGACCTGCTCTCTGCAAGAGCAGGAAAAGATGTTCATAAAGATGGCAGACAGAAGGAGAGAAAAGTTTCAAAAGAAAGCAAATGACGAAAAAGATAGAGTCCCTAGGTGGGCTGATCACATGGATAACACCTCGCAAGGCGAAGCTAATCCTGCCTTGTTGCTGGATTTTGAACGAAAGGGGAAACTTTGTATCCATAGGGAAAAGACAGAGTACTATAACAATGAATTCATCGGTTCCAGCGAGTGTGAACATAATTACAAGGTAATTGGAGGTTGGGGTTTCAAAAATGGGTCAGAACCTGTGTTTCCCGGAATATATTATATATGTGGGAACAAGGCTTATTTCAAATTGCCGGATCACTGGTATGGAAGCTGCTACTTTGGCATTGTTTTCCCGAAAATATACCATGTGAATAATGCAGCTGGAAGCGATGAAAAAACTAATGGCTTAGTGCGTAGTAAGCGCGAAAGTGTAGGTGAAGTTATAGGTGATATTTTCAGTGCACTGATACCTGGAATGGGGGTAGTTCTGAACACCCATAGAATCTGCAAATTGTCTACAGTAGTGGACCGGTTATCAACGGACACTGCTGCTGGATTCCTGCTGGTCAATACTGAAATGGTTGCGATCAGATCAATGGTTTTACAAAACCGTCTTGCCCTTGACACCCTATTAGCAAAAGAGGGCGGGGTCTGTAGAATGCTGAAGGCGCAACATTGTTGCACTTACATTCCAGATAAAAGTATCGAATTAAAACAATATGTGAAGAACATAACCAATTTGGAAAAGGAACTCAAACCATTGGAGGTTGACAGTGCCTGGACAAGACTGACTGGAGGTCTCTCCTCTATAGGTAGTTGGTTTGCTAACTTAGGTAGAAACCTGTTGTGGAAAATACTGATGCCAATAGTTGCGATAGGTATAATTATATTGATTATTTTTATCTGCTGCAAATGTCAGAAGTGTAAAAAGAAATACACAGTAAATCAGAGAGGGGTGAAAAGAAATATTGATGAACTGGAATTAGAAGAATTAAAGAATACTATCTACAAAAAGGCGAAAAATCACCACTCTCATAGAGAAGCTGAAAGAAAACTGAACAATAAATTCATTGAAATAGAAATGAGTGATGTGGATGAATGAGAAAAGTTGGCATCTGTTTCCATTATGTAGTGATGATAGTAAATATCATCAAAGAAGGGATTGATGGAGCAAGGATTTGCACGTGAAGCGCCTTGCCCCGTGCAAGAACCTCGCCAAAATGTATAATATTACTAAAATCATTGTTGTCGTTTATTACACGTTTTTTTCCAAACACGCGGGTGTCCCCGGATGCTTGCCTGTATGTCTTTTTCATATTAACGAAGCTTGCACTAAGGAAAATGGCTGCTTTGCTGAAATTCAGTCTGCGCATGCGTCGGTCATACCCATGTGATATGACGCACTCGCATTCTGGAGGGAGTTCTGGGCACATGCGCACTATTACTAAAATGGCCGCTTGACTCTCACCACGCTCTCTGCTATTGCTGCTGCTTTAGCCTATCTATCTTTTCGCACTAAACCTTAATGCTAGAGTCATTATAAAGTAAGGGTTGGATAAGATTTTTCATGGTATACAGTGTGATCATTCTGGATGTGATATTAATTTGTTTTCGCTTACTTTTCATGTACCGCGTCTTTTGGGGCTGGGAGTTCTTAAGATACACCATATTTGAAGCGCCTCTGGGTTTTGCCATGTGACCTGGGAGAAACTCGACTGCGCAGAAGCTGAACCAAGTCAGCTGGCTCCTGAAGCAAAATGCGCCTGAGAACCCAGCACACAATGTGGACAATCACCTTGAATTTAACAGACTTTGTTGCAACCGTCTTATGCGCTCATATTTTCTGTTGTACTCTATGGATGGGAACGTGAACCCGGGGGGCGGGTATGCAAACCTGAATATTAAATCTGGGAAAGCTGAATTTTAGGAGGTGGTAATGATCGCACCACCTCTCCTGACCAATCAAAATATGGGAAACTGTCACTTGCAACATTAGTGGGTGGTCTGAGGGACCCCAAAATGGTATAACTACTCTAGTTTGGCTTATGGAAATTGTCCGACTTGTCCGAGTAGCAGACCTGTCACTGACCCTACGATCTCAATAGGTGTTCAATCTGAAAGTGCTGCGGAGCACTTTTGTCCATACTTTCCACAAGCTCCTAAGGGGTGGAAATTCCTAAAGTGCTGGCGAAGCACTTTGCCGGGAGATTCGAAAATCCAATCGGGGTTTCTGGCGGATTACTTGCAGAAAGGGGTAACGCAGGCGTTGCTGTCCGAAGCTGTGGGTGTTGGTCGTTTCCCTGGGAGGCCCAGTCCTTTGACCCGAACCTGAGGGGTATCCTGTCCTGATCTGTCCGTGGGTTGCACCTGTTCGCATTCTGGTGTGCCTTTTCTGAGGGTCCTTGTCCCCGTCTTCTCAACTGACCCGTGGCCAGGGTTGGTCTCAAATCTGAATTAGGTAAATATTGTCTGTGGGTTTGCGTATTCTTTGTATCTTGTTTTCTCTCTCTCTCTCTCTCGCTTTTTCGTATAATCTATAAAAGCATTCAACCTGTGATATTGCTCTATTGCCGTTGAAACATCCAGTATATGCGTCTGATTTAGTTGGGTTCCTTCTCTCCCCCCCTCCTTTAGGAGCTCATTGACTTTGTCATAAATAATAGCATGTTCCCATTTTTCCTTTTCCTTTAGTGGTTTACAGTGAACTTAGTAAGAATAGTCTTAAGTGATAAGGATAAGTACATGTTTTAGGTCCCTCCACAACTCTTGTCTTAATATAAAATTGAAGTGATTAGTTCTATGCCAAACCCCACCTCTAGTTTTCCCATATATCTTAATGGTCGTGATTTTCTTCGTGCAAAGTTACCTATTGGTGTTGATATTAATGTTTGACATAGTGTTCTGCATATCGCTTATTGTTTTGGCATCTTCTTTTTGAATTTTCATATAAAGTGTTAAACTTCATCAGGTGTCTGTGGTCATTTTACAGAAAAGTGGATAAAATATATGGACGCAAAGAAATGTTTTAAGGTCCTGTCTACTATTTTCCCTTTTAGCTCTAGGTCCATCGTAAGTTTGTGCCTGCGGTAAGTCAGGTGCATGGTAAGCAGAGGTAATCCTGAAACCATTGATTACTCATAGTAGCGTGCTAGGATCTCACCCGGTTCACGAGAATCACTGATTGAAATCAAATGCACGCCGGGGCCCAGTGCGTGTAAGAAATTGGTGACCCGGGTGAACTGCGCGCTCTATCAGCATGTCGAGGGAACAGCGTTTTTGGGAATGCTCTCAGTCTTTCGATATGTCTTTATTATAATTTACTGTGTTAGGCCGGTAGATGGCACTGTTGGGTTGTTATTCAATAAATTCAATAAATAAAAGTACTTTATTCGGTTCATAAAAGAAAAACCACAAAAGTATATTGAACATCAAAAGTCAGTGCCATAGCTATATACAAAAGACTTGTGCAAATTAGCAATTCATACAGTGCTTTATCATGATTAAAAACATTAATAAAAAGATATTCATTAAAAATTATGGGTCTAGAGATTAAGCATGGGCGGAAAATCCGTTACGCTCGCGGATTTTGCGGATTTTCGGTAAATTCGCAATCCGCGAACGCATTTACTAAAAATCCGCAAATTCGCACGCAGCAGATTTTTTTTTCTTGGTGATACAATTTTGCGGCGCGCGGCGTTTACTTACCGTCATTCAGCGTTTGCCGAGTTGTTTTTCTCGATATTTTGCGAGTGCTGCGCCATTTTGGATCTTGCTGTGGGATCCTGCGGGAATTTGGCGAGCGCGATTACGTCATAGTGGCTTGCCAACTTGCACAGCGAGAGTTTGTCAATGCGAGTACGCCGTAATCACGTACCGCGGGACTTCGCAATTGCGACCTTGTAGATGCGGCGAGCAGCAACAATCTCGCACTCGCAAAAATACAAATTTTGCAATTCTGCACAAGAAATCCACCAGCAAGCAGCATAAACCTTCTGGAAAATGATGATTTTTATCTGAATAACTCCTCAGGTTGACATTTGCCTGCACTTTTTTTGCGAGGAGTCCATTTTGGGGAGGGGGGGGGGTGGGAGGAAGGAAGTGCCCCACAGTCTTCAACTTCCTGTTCCTGTCCAGCAGGCTCCTCCCAGTGCTTAGTCCATCTCCTGGTCACTTTTCATTTGGATCTGGAGCTGGAAGGATTACTTTTTGTGGATGCTGCTGGATATTTGGATTTGAGGCCTTTTTGACTTTCTTTGGATCACTTTTGGATTAGAAATTTCACAAGTAAGTTTGTTTGGGGCATTACAGTTGCTGCAACTACAATTTTGGAATTTTCGATTTTTGGGCTGTTTTGGGGCCTTTTGCCCAGGGGTACTCAGTGGTGGGTGGACTGAGTCTTTCTGTTGGGTGTTTTGAATTTAAACATCATGGAGGGGCTGTATGGCTTGGGATTGTGCTGATTTTTCTGTGATTTTCGTTTGTTTGGCCTGTTGTTGTGGCCTTTTCACCAGGGGTAGTGAGTGTTGCATGGGCCTAGTCTTTCTGTGGGGTGTCTTGAAATTAAACATCATGGAGGGCCTGGATGGTTTGGGATTGTGCTGATTTTTCTGTGTTTTTCGATTTTTTGGGGTGTTCGTGGGGACAGGCCATGTGGGTGGGGGCCATTTTGAGTGCTGGTACAGGCAGGCCATGTGCTGGGAGGCAAGTGGCCATTTTGAATGCAGGAAGTGTTGTTAGGCCTGCAACCATTTTGCCTAGTTTTCAACCTTTATGCCCAGGGGTAGTGAGTGTTGCATGGGCCTAGTCTTTCTGTGGGGTGTCTTGAATTTAAACATCATGGAGGGCCTGGATGGTTTGGGATTGTGCTGATTTTTCTGTGATTTTCATTTTTTTGGCCTGTTGTTGTGGCCTTTTCACCAGGGGTAGTGAGTGTTGCATGGGCCTAGTCTTTCTGTGGGGTGTCTTGAATTTAAACATCATGGAGGGCCTGGATGGTTTGAGATTGTGCTGATTTTTCTGTGTTTTTCGATTTTTTGGGGTGTTCATGGGGACAGGCCATGTGGGTGGGTGCCATTTTGAGTGCTGGTACAGGCAGGCCATGTGCTCGGAGGCAAGTGGCCATTTTGAATGCAGGAAGTGTTGTTAGGCCTGCAACCATTTTGCCTAGTTTTCAACCTTTATGCCCAGGGGTAGTGAGTGTTGCATGAGCCTAGTCTTTCTGTGGGGTGTCTTGAATGTAAACATCATGGAGGGCCTGGATGGTTTGGGATTGTGCTGCTTTTTCTGTGATTTTCGTTTTTTTGGCCTGTTGTTGTGGCCTTTTCACCAGGGGTAGTGAGTGTTGCATGGGCCTAGTCTTTCTGTGGGGTGTCTTGAATTTAAACATCATGGAGGGCCTGTATGGTTTGGGATTGTGCTGGTTTTTCTGTGATTTTCATTTTTTTGGCTTATTGTTGTGGCCTTTTCACCAGGGGTAGTGAGTGTTGCATGGGCCTAGTCTTTCTGTGGGGTGTCTTGAATTTAAACATCATGGAGGGCCTGGATGGTTTGAGATTGTGCTGATTTTTCTGTGTTTTTCGATTTTTTCGGGTGTTCATGGGGACAGGCCATGTGGGTGGGTGCCATTTTGAGTGCTGGTACAGGCAGGCCATGTGCTCGGAGGCAAGTGGCCATTTTGAATGCAGGAAGTGTTGTTAGGCCTGCAACCATTTTGCCTAGTTTTCAACCTTTATGCCCAGGGGTAGTGAGTGTTGCATGGGCCTAGTCTTTCTGTGGGGTGTCTTGAATGTAAACATCATGGAGGGCCTGGATGGTTTGGGATTGTGCTGCTTTTTCTGTGATTTTCGTTTTTTTGGCCTGTTGTTGTGGCCTTTTCACCAGGGGTAGTGAGTGTTGCATGGGCCTAGTCTTTCTGTGGGGTGTCTTGAATTTAAACATCATGGAGGGCCTGTATGGTTTGGGATTGTGCTGGTTTTTCTGTGATTTTCATTTTTTTGGCTTATTGTTGTGGCCTTTTCACCAGGGGTAGTGAGTGTTGCATGGGCCTAGTCTTTCTGTGGGGTGTCTTGAATTTAAACATCATGGAGGGCATGTGTGGTTTGGGATTGTGCTGATTTTTCTGTGTTTTTCGATTGTTTGGGGTGTTCATGGGGACAGGCCATGTGGGTGGGAGCCATTTTGAGTGCTGGTACAGGCAGGCCATGTGCTGGGAGGCAAGTGGCCATTTTGAATGCAGGAAGTGTTGTTAGGCCTGCAACCATTTTGCCTAGTTTTCAACCTTTATGCCCAGGGGTAGTGAGTGTTGCATGGGCCTAGTCTTTCTGTGGGGTGTCTTGAATTTAAACATCATGGAGGGCCTGGATGGTTTGGGATTGTGCTGATTTTTCTGTGATTTTCATTTTTTTGGCCTGTTGTTGTGGCCTTTTCACCAGGGGTAGTGAGTGTTGCATGGGCCTAGTCTTTCTGTGGGGTGTCTTGAATTTAAACATCATGGAGGGCCTGGATGGTTTGAGATTGTGCTGATTTTTCTGTGTTTTTCGATTTTTTGGGGTGTTCATGGGGACAGGCCATGTGGGTGGGTGCCATTTTGAGTGCTGGTACAGGCAGGCCATGTGCTCGGAGGCAAGTGGCCATTTTGAATGCAGGAAGTGTTGTTAGGCCTGCAACCATTTTGCCTAGTTTTCAACCTTTATGCCCAGGGGTAGTGAGTGTTGCATGGGCCTAGTCTTTCTGTGGGGTGTCTTGAATGTAAACATCATGGAGGGCCTGGATGGTTTGGGATTGTGCTGCTTTTTCTGTGATTTTCGTTTTTTTGGCCTGTGGTTGTGGCCTTTTCACCAGGGGTAGTGAGTGTTGCATGGGCCTAGTCTTTCTGTGGGGTGTCTTGAATTTAAACATCATGGAGGGCCTGTATGGTTTGGGATTGTGCTGGTTTTTCTGTGATTTTCATTTTTTTGGCTTATTGTTGTGGCCTTTTCACCAGGGGTAGTGAGTGTTGCATGGGCCTAGTCTTTCTGTGGGGTGTCTTGAATTTAAACATCATGGAGGGAATGGATGGTTTGGGATTGTGCTGATTTTTCTGTGTTTTTCGATTGTTTGGGGTGTTCATGGGGACAGGCCATGTGGGTGGGAGCCATTTTGAGTGCTGGTACAGGCAGGCCATGTGCTGGGAGGCAAGTGGCCATTTTGAATGCAGGAAGTGTTGTTAGGCCTGCAACCATTTTGCCTAGTTTTCAACCTTTATGCCCAGGGGTAGTGAGTGTTGCATGGGCCTAGTCTTTCTGTGGGGTGTCTTGAATTTAAACATCATGGAGGGCCTGGATGGTTTGGGATTGTGCTGATTTTTCAGTGATTTTTGTTTTTTTGGCCTGTTGTTGTGGCCTTTTCACCAGGGGTAGTGAGTGTTGCATGGGCCTAGTCTTACTGTGGGGTGTCTTGAATGTAAACATCATGGAGGGCCTGGATGTCTTGGGATTGTGCTGATTTTTCTGTGTTTTTCGATTTTCTGGGGTGTTCATGGGGACAGGCCATGTGGGTGGGGGCCATTTTGAGTGCTGGTACAGGCAGGCCATGTGCTGGGAAGCAAGTGGCCATTTTGAATGCAGGAAGTGTTGTTAGGCCTGCAACCATTTTGCCTAGTTTTCAACCTTTATGCCCAGGGGTAGTGAGTGTTCCATGGGCCTAGTCTTTCTCTGGGGTGCCTTGAATTTAAACATCATGGAGGGCCTGGATGGTTTGGCATTGTGCAGATTTTTTTGTGATTTTCGTTTTTTTTGGCCTGTTGTTGTGGCCTTTTCACCAGGGGTAGTGAGTGTTGCATGGGCCTAGTCTTTCTGTGGGGTGTTTTGAATTTAAACATCATGGAGGGCCTGGATGGTTTGGGATTGTGCTGATTTTTCTGTGTTTTTCGATTTTCTGGGGTGTTCATGGGGACAGGCCATGTGGGTGGGGGCCATTTTGAGTGCTGGTACAGGCAGGCCATGTGCTGGGAAGCAAGTGGCCATTTTGAATGCAGGAAGTGTTGTTAGGCCTGCAACCATTTTGCCTAGTTTTCAACCTTTATGCCCAGGGGTAGTGAGTGTTCCATGGGCCTAGTCTTTCTCTGGGGTGCCTTGAATTTAAACATCATGGAGGGCCTGGATGGTTTGGCATTGTGCAGATTTTTTTGTGATTTTCGTTTTTTTTGGCCTGTTGTTGTGGCCTTTTCACCAGGGGTAGTGAGTGTTGCATGGGCCTAGTCTTTCTGTGGGGTGTCTTGAATTTAAACATCATGGAGGGCCTGGATGGTTTGGGATTGTGCTGATTTTTCTGTGATTTTCGTTTTCTTAGCCTGTTGTTGTGGCCTTTTCACCAGGGGTAGTGAGTGCTGCATGGGGCTAGTCTTTCTGTGGGGTGTCTTGAATTTAAACATCATGGAGGGCCTGGATGGTTTGGGATTGTGCTGATTTTTCTGTGATTTTCGTTTTTTTGGCCTGTTGTTGTGGCCTTTTCACCAGGGGTAGTGAGTGTTGCATGGGCCTAGTCTTTCTGTGAGGAGTCTTGAATTTAAACATCATGGAGGGCCTGGATGGTTTGGGATTGTGCTGATTTATCTGTGATTTTCGTTTTTTTGGCTTGTTGTTGTGGCCTTTTCACCAGGGGTAGTGAGTGTTGCATGGGCCTAGTCTTTCTGTGGGGTGTCTTGAATTTAAATATCATGGAGGGCCTGGATGGTTTGGGATTGTGCTGATTTTTCCGTGATTTTCGTTTGTTTGGCCTGTTGTTGTGGCCTTTTCACCAGGGGTAGTGAGTGTTGCATGGGCCTAGTCTTTCTGTGGGGTGTCTTGAATTTAAACATCATGGAGGGCCTGGATGGTTTGGGATTGTGCTGATTTTTCTGTGTTTTTCGATTTTTTGGGGTGTTCATGGGGACAGGCCATGTGGGTGGGGGCCATTTTGAGTGCTGGTACAGGCAGGCCATGTGCTGGGAGGCAAGTGGCCATTTTGAATGCAGGACGTGTTGTTAGGCCTGCAACCATTTTGCCTAGTTTTCAACCTTTATGCCCAGGGGTAGTGAGTGTTGCATGGGCCTAGTCTTTCTGTGGGGTGTCTTGAATTTAAACATCATGGAGGGCCTGGATGGTTTGGGATTGTGCTGATTATTCTGTGATTTTCATTTTTTTGGCCTGTTGTGGCCTTTTCACCAGGGGTAGTGGGTGTTGCATGGGCCTAGTCTTTCTGTGGGGTGTCTTGAATTTAAACATCATGGAGGGCCTGGATGGTTTGAGATTGTGCTGATTTTTCTGTGTTTTTCGATTTTTTGGGGTGTTCATGGGGACAGGCCATGTGGGTGGGTGCCATTTTGAGTGCTGGTACAGGCAGGCCATGTGCTGGGAGGCAAGTGGCCATTTTGAATGCAGGAAGTGTTGTTAGGCCTGCAACCATTTTGCCTAGTTTTCAACCTTTATGCCCAGGGGTAGTGAGTGTTGCATGAGCCTAGTCTTTCTGTGGGGTGTCTTGAATTTAAACATCATGGAGGGCCTGGATGGTTTGAGATTGTGCTGATTTTTCTGTGTTTTTCGATTTTTTGGGGTGTTCATGGGGACAGGCCATGTGGGTGGGTGCCATTTTGAGTGCTGGTACAGGCAGGCCATGTGCTCGGAGGCAAGTGGCCATTTTGAATGCAGGAAGTGTTGTTAGGCCTGCAACCATTTTGCCTAGTTTTCAACCTTTATGCCCAGGGGTAGTGAGTGTTGCATGGGCCTAGTCTTTCTGTGGGGTGTCTTGAATGTAAACATCATGGAGGGCCTGGATGGTTTGGGATTGTGCTGCTTTTTCTGTGATTTTCGTTTTTTTGGCCTGTTGTTGTGGCCTTTTCACCAGGGGTAGTGAGTGTTGCATGGGCCTAGTCTTTCTGTGGGGTGTCTTGAATTTAAACATCATGGAGGGCCTGTATGGTTTGGGATTGTGCTGGTTTTTCTGTGATTTTCATTTTTTTGGCTTATTGTTGTGGCCTTTTCACCAGGGGTAGTGAGTGTTGCATGGGCCTAGTCTTTCTGTGGGGTGTCTTGAATTTAAACATCATGGAGGGCCTGGGTGGTTTGAGATTGTGCTGATTTTTCTGTGTTTTTCGATTTTTTCGGGTGTTCATGGGGACAGGCCATGTGGGTGGGTGCCATTTTGAGTGCTGGTACAGGCAGGCCATGTGCTCGGAGGCAAGTGGCCATTTTGAATGCAGGAAGTGTTGTTAGGCCTGCAACCATTTTGCCTAGTTTTCAACCTTTATGCCCAGGGGTAGTGAGTGTTGCATGGGCCTAGTCTTTCTGTGGGGTGTCTTGAATGTAAACATCATGGAGGGCCTGGATGGTTTGGGATTGTGCTGTTTTTTCTGTGATTTTCGTTTTTTTGGCCTGTTGTTGTGGCCTTTTCACCAGGGGTAGTGAGTGTTGCATGGGCCTAGTCTTTCTGTGGGGTGTCTTGAATTTAAACATCATGGAGGGCCTGTATGGTTTGGGATTGTGCTGGTTTTTCTGTGATTTTCATTTTTTTGGCTTATTGTTGTGGCCTTTTCACCAGGGGTAGTGAGTGTTGCATGGGCCTAGTCTTTCTGTGGGGTGTCTTGAATTTAAACATCATGGAGGGCATGTGTGGTTTGGGATTGTGCTGATTTTTCTGTGTTTTTCGATTGTTTGGGGTGTTCATGGGGACAGGCCATGTGGGTGGGAGCCATTTTGAGTGCTGGTACAGGCAGGCCATGTGCTGGGAGGCAAGTGGCCATTTTGAATGCAGGAAGTGTTGTTAGGCCTGCAACCATTTTGCCTAGTTTTCAACCTTTATGCCCAGGGGTAGTGAGTGTTGCATGGGCCTAGTCTTTCTGTGGGGTGTCTTGAATTTAAACATCATGGAGGGCCTGGATGGTTTGGGATTGTGCTGATTTTTCTGTGATTTTCATTTTTTTGGCCTGTTGTTGTGGCCTTTTCACCAGGGGTAGTGAGTGTTGCATGGGCCTAGTCTTTCTGTGGGGTGTCTTGAATTTAAACATCATGGAGGGCCTGGATGGTTTGAGATTGTGCTGATTTTTCTGTGTTTTTCGATTTTTTGGGGTGTTCATGGGGACAGGCCATGTGGGTTGGTGCCATTTTGAGTGCTGGTACAGGCAGGCCATGTGCTCGGAGGCAAGTGGCCATTTTGAATGCAGGAAGTGTTGTTAGGCCTGCAACCATTTTGCCTAGTTTTCAACCTTTATGCCCAGGGGTAGTGAGTGTTGCATGGGCCTAGTCTTTCTGTGGGGTGTCTTGAATGTAAACATCATGGAGGGCCTGGATGGTTTGGGATTGTGCTGCTTTTTCTGTGATTTTCGTTTTTTTGGCCTGTTGTTGTGGCCTTTTCACCAGGGGTAGTGAGTGTTGCATGGGCCTAGTCTTTCTGTGGGGTGTCTTGAATTTAAACATCATGGAGGGCCTGTATGGTTTGGGATTGTGCTGGTTTTTCTGTGATTTTCATTTTTTTGGCTTATTGTTGTGGCCTTTTCACCAGGGGTAGTGAGTGTTGCATGGGCCTAGTCTTTCTGTGGGGTGTCTTGAATTTAAACATCATGGAGGGCATGGATGGTTTGGGATTGTGCTGATTTTTCTGTGTTTTTCGATTGTTTGGGGTGTTCATGGGGACAGGCCATGTGGGTGGGAGCCATTTTGAGTGCTGGTACAGGCAGGCCATGTGCTGGGAGGCAAGTGGCCATTTTGAATGCAGGAAGTGTTGTTAGGCCTGCAACCATTTTGCCTAGTTTTCAACCTTTATGCCCAGGGGTAGTGAGTGTTGCATGGGCCTAGTCTTTCTGTGGGGTGTCTTGAATTTAAACATCATGGAGGGCCTGGATGGTTTGGGATTGTGCTGATTTTTCAGTGATTTTCGTTTTTTTGGCCTGTTGTTGTGGCCTTTTCACCAGGGGTAGTGAGTGTTGCATGGGCCTAGTCTTACTGTGGGGTGTCTTGAATGTAAACATCATGGAGGGCCTGGATGTCTTGGGATTGTGCTGATTTTTTTGTGATTTTCATTTTTTTGGCCTGTTGTTGTGGCCTTTTCACCAGGGGTAGTGAGTGTTGCATAGGCCTAGTCTTTCTGTAGGGAGTCTTGAATTTAAACATCATGGAGGGCCTGGATGGTTTGGGATTGTGCTGATTTATCTGTGATTTTCGTTTTTTTGGCTTGTTGTTGTGGCCTTTTCACCAGGGGTAGTGAGTGTTGCATGGGCCTAGTCTTTCTGTGGGGTGTCTTGAATTTAAACATCATGGAGGGCCTGGATGGTTTGGGATTGTGCTGATTTTTCCGTGATTTTCGTTTGTTTGGCCTGTTGTTGTGGCCTTTTCACCAGGCGTAGTGAGTGTTGCATGGGCCTAGTCTTTCTGTGCGGTGTCTTGAATTTAAACATCATGGAGGGCCTGGATGGTTTGGGATTGTGCTGATTTTTCTGTGTTTTTCGATTTTTTGGGGTGTTCATGGGGACAGGCCATGTGGGTGGGGGCCATTTTGATTGCTGGTACAGGCAGGCCATGTGCTGGGAGGCAAGTGGCCATTTTGAATGCAGGAAGTGTTGTTAGGCCTGCAACCATTTTGCCTAGTTTTCAACCTTTATGCCCAGGGGTAGAGAGTGTTGCATGGGCCTAGTCTTTCTGTGGGGTGTCTTGAATTTAAACATCATGGAGGGCCTGGATGGTTTGGGATTGTGCTGATTTTTCTGTGATTTTCATTTTTTTGGCCTGTTGTTGTGGCCTTTTCACCAGGGGTAGTGAGTGTTGCATGGGCCTAGTCTTTCTGTGGGGTGTCTTGAATTTAAACATCATGGAGGGCCTGGATGGTTTGAGATTGTGCTGATTTTTCTGTGTTTTTCGATTTTTTGGGGTGTTCATGGGGACAGGCCATGTGGGTGGGTGCCATTTTGAGTGCTGGTACAGGCAGGCCATGTGCTGGGAGGCAAGTGGCCATTTTGAATGCAGGAAGTGTTGTTAGGCCTGCAACCATTTTGCCTAGTTTTCAACCTTTATGCCCAGGGGTAGTGAGTGTTGCATGGGCCTAGTCTCTCTGTGGGGTGTCTTGAATTTAAACATCATGGAGGGCCTGGATGGTTTGGGATTGTGCTGATTTTTCTGTGATTTTCGTTTTTTTGGCCTGTTGTTGTGGCCTTTTCACCAGGGGTAGTGAGTGTTGCATGGGCCTAGTCTTTCTGTGGGGTGTCTTAAATTTAAACATCATGGAGGGCCTGGATGTCTTGGGATTGTGCTGATTTTTCTGTGATTTTCGTTTTTTTGGCCTGTTGTTGTGGCCTTTTCACCGGGGGTAGTGAGTGTTGCATGGGCCTAGTCTTTCTGTGGGGTGTTTTGAATTTAAACATCATGGAGGGCCTGGATGGTTTGGGATTGTGCTGATTTGTCTGTGTTTTTCGATTTTCTGGGGTGCTCATGGGGACAGGCCATGTGGGTGGGGACCATTTTGAGTGCTGGTACAGGCAGGCCATGTCCTGGGAGGCAAGTGGCCATTTTGAATGCAGGAAGTGTTGTTAGGCCTGCAACCATTTTGCCTAGTTTTCAACCTTTATGCCCAGGGGTAGTGAGTGTTCCATGGGCCTAGTCTTTCTGTGGGGTGTCTTGAATTTAAACATCATGGAGGGCCTGGATGGTTTGGGATTGTGCTGATTTTTCTGTGATTTTCGTTTTTTTTGGCCTGTTGTTGTGGCCTTTTCACCAGGGGTAGTGAGTGTTGCATGGGCCTAGTCTTTCTGTGGGGTGTCTTGAATTTAAACATCATGGAGGGCCTGGATGGTTTGGGATTGTGCTGATTTTTCTGTGATTTTCGTTTTCTTGGCCTGTTGTTGTGGCCTTTTCACCAGGGGTAGTGAGTGCTGCATGGGCCTAGTCTTTCTGTGGGGTGTCTTGAATTTAAACATCATGGAGGGCCTGGATGGTTTGGGATTGTGCTGATTTTTCTGTGATTTTCGTTTTTTTGGCCTGTTGTTGTGGCCTTTTCACCAGGGGTAGTGAGTGTTGCATGGGCCTAGTCTTTCTGTGGGGAGTCTTGAATTTAAACATCATGGAGGGCCTGGATGGTTTGGGATTGTTCTGATTTATCTGTGATTTTCGTTTTTTTGGCTTGTAGTTGTGGCCTTTTTACCAGGGGTAGTGAGTGTTGCATGGGCCTAATCTTTCTGTGGGGTGTCTTGAATTTAAACATCATGGAGGGCCTGGATGGTTTGGGATTGTGCTGATTTTTCCGTGATTTTCGTTTGTTTGGCCTGTTGTTGTGGCCTTTTCACCAGGGGTAGTGAGTGTTGCATGGGCCTAGTCTTTCTGTGGGGTGTCTTGAATTTAAACATCATGGAGGGCCTGGATGGTTTGGGGTTGTGCTGATTTTTCTGTGTTTTTCGATTTTTTGGGGTGTTCATGGGGACAGGCCATGTGGGTAGGGGCCATTTTGAGTGCTGGTACAGGCAGGCCATGTGCTGGGAG
The DNA here is from genome assembly GCF_964263255.1 of Lissotriton vulgaris. Classification (NCBI taxonomy): domain Eukaryota; kingdom Metazoa; phylum Chordata; class Amphibia; order Caudata; family Salamandridae; genus Lissotriton; species Lissotriton vulgaris. The sequence goes on along the minus strand of NW_028246716.1, from coordinate 54,380 downwards.
GCAAGTGGCCATTTTAAATGCAGGAAGTGTTGTTAGGCCTGCAACCATTTTGCCTAGTTTTCAACCTTTATGCCCAGGGGTAGTGAGTGTTGCATGGGCCTAGTCTTTCTGTGGGGTGTCTTGAATTTAAACATCATGGAGGGCCTGGATGGTTTGGGATTGTGCTGATTTTTCTGTGATTTTCATTTTTTTGGCCTGTTGTTGTGGCCTTTTCACCAGGGGTAGTGAGTGTTGCATGGGCCTAGTCTTTCTGTGGGGTGTCTTGAATTTAAACATCATGGAGGGCCTGGATGGTTTGAGATTGTGCTGATTTTTCTGTGTTTTTCGATTTTTTGGGGTGTTCATGGGGACAGGCCATGTGGGTGGGTGCCATTTTGAGTGCTGGTACAGGCAGGCCATGTGCTGGGAGGCAAGTGGCCATTTTGAATGCAGGAAGTGTTGTTAGGCCTGCAACCATTTTGCCTAGTTTTCAACCTTTATGCCCAGGGGTAGTGAGTGTTGCATGGGCCTAGTCTTTCTGTGGGGTGTCTTGAATTTAAACATCATGGAGGGCCTGGATGGTTTGGGATTGTGCTGATTTTTCAGTGAATTTCGTTTTATTGGCCTGTTGTTGTGGCCTTTTCACCAGGGGTAGTGAGTGTTGCATGGGCCTAGTCTTTCTGTGGGGTGTCTTGAATTTAAACATCATGGAGGGCCTGGATGGTTTGGGATTGTGCTGATTTTTCAGTGATTTTCGTTTTATTGGCCTGTTGTTGTGGCCTTTTCAGCAGGGGTAGTGAGTGTTGCATGGGCCTAGTCTTTCTGTGGGGTGTTTTGAATTTAAACATCATGGAGGGCCTGGATGGTTTGGGATTGTGCTGATTTTTCTGTGTTTTTCGATTTTCTGGGGTGTTCATGGGGACAGGCCATGTGGGTGGGGGCCATTTTGAGTGCTGGTACAGGCAGGCCATGTGCTGGGAGGCAAGTGGCCATTTTGAATGCAGGAAGTGTTGTTAGGCCTGCAACCATTTTGCCTAGTTTTCAACCTTTATGCCCAGGGGTAGTGAGTGTTCCATGGGCCTAGTCTTTCTGTGGGGTGTCTTGAATTTAAACATCATGGAGGGCCTGGATGGTTTGGGATTGTGCTGATTTTTCTGTGATTTTCGTTTTTTTTGGCCTGTTGTTGTGGCCTTTTCACCAGGGGTAGTGAGTTTTGCATGGGCCTAGTCTTTCTGTGGGGTGTCTTGAATGTAAACATCATGGAGGGCCTGGATGGTTTGGGATTGTGCTGATTTTTCTGTGATTTTCGTTTTCTTGGCCTGTTGTTGTGGCCTTTTCACCAGGGGTAGTGAGTGCTGCATGGGCCTAGTCTTTCTGTGGGGTGTCTTGAATTTAAACATCATGGAGGGCCTGGATGGTTTGGGATTGTGCTGATTTTTCTTTGATTTTCGTTTTTTTGGCCTGTTGTTGTGGCCTTTTCACCAGGGGTAGTGAGTGTTGCATGGGCCTAGTCTTTCTGTGGGGAGTCTTGAATTTAAACATCATGGAGGGCCTGGATGGTTTGGGATTGTGCTGATTTATCTGTGATTTTCGTTTTTTTGGCTTGTTGTTGTGGACGTTTCACCAGGGGTAGTGAGTGTTGCATGGGCCTAGTCTTTCTGTGGGGTGTCTTGAATTTAAACATCATGGAGGGCCTGGATGGTTTGGGATTGTGCTGATTTTTCCGTGATTTTCGTTTTTTTGGCCTGTTGTTGTGGCCTTTTCACCAGGGGTAGTGAGTGTTGCATGGGCCTAGTCTTTCTGTGGGGTGTCTTGAATTTAAACATCATGGAGGGCCTGGATGGCTTGGGATTGTGCTGATTTTTCTGTGATTTTCGTTTTTTTGGCCTGTTGTTGTGGCCTTTTCACCAGGGGTAGTGAGTGTTGCATGGGCCTAGTCTTTCTGTGGGGTGTCTTGAATTTAAACATCATGGAGGGCCTGGATGGTTTGTGATTGTGCTGATTATTCTGTGTTTTTCGATTTTTTGGGGTGTTCATGGGTACAGGCCATGTGGGTGGGGGACATTTTGAGTGCTGGTACAGGCAGGCCATGTGCTGGGAGGCAAGTGGCCATTTTGAATGAAGGCAGTGTTGTTAGGCCTGCAACCATTTTGCCTAGTTTTCAACCTTTATGCCCAGGGGTAGTGAGTGTTGCATGGGCCTAGCCTTTCTTTGGGGTGTCTTGAATTTAAACATCATGGAGGGCCTGGATGGTTTGGGATTGTGCTGATTTTTCTGTGTTTTTCGATTTTTTGGGGTGTGCATTGGGACAGGCCATCTGGGTGGGGGCCATTTTGAGTGCTGGTACAGGCAGGCCATGTGCTGGGAGGGAGGAAGCCATTTTGAATGCAGGCAGTGTTGTTAGGTCTGCAACCATTTTGCCTAGCTTTCAACCTTTATGCCCAGGGGTACTGAGTGGTGCATAGGCCTAGTCTTTCTGTGGGTTGTCTTGAATTTAAACATCATGGAGGGCTTGGGATTGTGCTGATTTTTTCTATGATTTTCGTTTTTTTGGGCTGTTGTTGTGGCCTTTTCACCAGGGATAGTGAGTGGTGCATGTGCCTAGTCTATCTGGGGGGTGTCTTGAATTTAAACATCATGGAGGGCATGGGATTGTGCTGATTTTTCTGTTTTTTCGATTTTTTTGGGGTGTATAACTGAACTGATGATCCTCTGTCTTCCATTGCTTTTAGGTGCACAAGACTCAAGAGAACCACCAGTGCCAGGAAGAAGTCCTGCAGCGGTGTGTGTGTGCAGCATAACGTCTCGCGACGTCACGTCTGGCCACAGACAACTCTGCAACTTGTGCAACTGCGGCCTGCTGTTCTGACCTGCTCTGAAAAAGATGGCCCCAAAAAGAGTTCCCCGTAGCTCCTCTAGCAAGAAAGTTGCCAGTAAGGAGCAGAAGAAGCAAGTTACCAAGGAGGCTGGTGTGCCGCCCGCCACGTTTTTTGGGAGTAAAAAAAAAAGTACGCCTGCAGCAGCAGCGGGATCTGCTGGGGACCAAGCTGGGAGCAGCACCCCCGCTCCATTGGGCTCAGTGCCACCACCACCACCACGCCAACTTAAGTCCAAGCCCTTGAGTGCTGCAGAGGCACTTAGTCTAGTTGTTCAATCACCATCGATCAGTGATGTTGGCTCATCGCAAGAAAGTAGCAGCAATGTCCCTGAATCAACACAGGTTGTTGTAACTCATCTGACGAGTGTTGAACAACCACAGCCGCAACAACAACCACATGTGCAAGTAGAAGCCCAAGTGCATGTGGAAGGAGAGGCAGCGCAAGGAGATGCGCAAGCAGAGGTGCATGGAGGGTCACAAATGCCCACAATAGTTGTTCCTCCCGAAGTAGGGGCACATCAGGAAATCGACAATCAAGCAGAGGTATCATTTGAGGAAGCCACTTCTCCTGATGATCATTCATTGTCTTCCACATCCCTTGCAAGGAAAAGATCAAGGGGGGTGTCTACATCTTCTTCAAGCCCACCTCCTTCTGATGATATGGATGAAGATTGGGAACCACCACGGCCGTCTGAGAGTGAGGCACACCATGATCTGACAAAGGTACTTAAGCGTAAAAGGAAGGTCGTCGAAAAACTCATAGTTATGGAGTGTGATGAGGCTCAACAAGAAGTGGCGGATACTGCTGCTGATGAAGGCTCTCACGGCGACGACCCAGTCATCATAAAGGTCACTGCAGCCCCAGCGGGCATGCAGCAAAGAGACATTTTGACCCTAGCCCGAGAAGCTGCTGAGCGTGATGATGATGTCGACGAGGAGGCAATGGAAACACAACAATCATTGGAGTTAACTAGTACACCAACACGTACCGCTTCCATATTTCTTCCTCGCAAGAAGGGACCTCCATCCACCTCGACCTCAATTAGTGGTGGTGAAAGTACACAACGTACTAAAGTTCGGCAATCCACACCCTCCACTTCATCTGGCATTAGCAGCATGACCACTGCCACCAGTATCGCCGCCTCCTCCGGCTCCCACAGACAATTCAAGTCCCCAGCTTGGGACTTCTTTAGTGTTTGCCCAAAAAGGGAAAACTTTGCCATTTGTAGCATTTGTAAGGTTGCAGTTAGTTGTGGTAAGTTTGGTACCAACTATGGTACCGGAGGCCAGAGAGGTCATCTTAAGAGACAGCATGCTGTCCAATGGTTTGCGCACCTACAGGCGATCAAGGAAGCCCGAATTGCACGCAATGAAAACGTTGATTTTTCATCTGATGATGACGAGGAGGAAGAAGACGTGTCAAACACTTCACTTACACCCAGTACCCCTGTCAGCAGCACACCCCATGTGAGCCACACTAAGAGTGTGGGAGAGAGTGAGACACCAATGCGAAAAAGTTCATCAGCGAGCGTAACTGGGTCGAAGATATCATCATCATCATCCCGTAAATGCTTGGTCCAGGGCAACATTAAAACGATGTTGTTTACAGAAGCGCAATATGAACGCAACCACCCACTGACGCGTCTGTATAACACTAAGCTGGCTAAAATGCTAGCTCTGGACCTTCTCCCTTTTGTAGAAGGTGTTGGCTTTCTAGAATTAGTGGCAGCGCTCTGCCCTAAATGGAAGGTTCCTAGCCGGTTCTATTTTGCCAGAGTTGCGGTTCCAGCCCTACATGAAGATGTGCTGGAGGAGATTGGGGCAGCTTTGCAGAAGAGTGCTGTTCACACTATACATCTGACAACAGACATGTGGACCAGTGGCGCAGGTGCTGATTACATGTGCATCACTGCACACTGGGTCTCTTTTTCAGGGGTTAAAGCAAAGCTAAACGCAGGTGTTGACCCGGACCAAGTTTTTAAAGCTGCTCGGAAACATGCAACACTAGCCATGTTTGGTTTGGAGAAACGTCACACAGCACAAAACATTTTGGATGAGTTTAACACAAAGGTCCTTGACTGGCTGTCCCCAAAAAAACGCCAGATTGGTTATGTTTCCACGGATAATGGCGCCAATGTAGTTAAGGCCATGGAGCTGGGTCAGTATTTCAGTGTGCCGTGTTTGGCGCACTGTATAAACCTGGTTGTCAAAAAATTCTTGAGTGATAAAGACAGTCCAGCGTACGAGGAAGTGGACACCTGCCCAAAAATGTGCAACCATTTCAGCCATTCTTTTAACACTATGGCTGCTAAGGCAATTCCCCTCCTGTGCTGGAAATTGCTATTTGGCTTTATTCATGACGAGCTCAGCTCGTCATGAGCACAGCTCCAGTGTGCCTCATGACAAGCTGAGCTCGTCATGAGCATGGAAGGGGTTAAGGCCCGGAAGAATCTGAGGAGCCTGCTACATGAACGTCGAATGCCAGTGAAAGCACTCATCCAGGAGGTGGCAACACGTTGGAACTCAACCTTCTACATGCTTGAGCGTCTGGTCTGTATGAGCAGTATACAGTACTCGATCACTATTTCTTAAAACAGGGTACAGCTCAGAAGGACTTGAGGATAGGTGCGGCGCAATGGGACACTGTTAAAAGCCTGACACGCATGCTTCGTCCTTTTGAGGTCTTCACGCGTGCAGTCAGCAAGGAGTACTGTAATTTGGGAAAAGCTATCCCATTGTTGTACATGCTGGAGCACCAACTGAAGGAGGTGTCTTCTGTCTTTCAAAAAGATGAAAAAAACCAAGACCCTTTTGTTTTGGCGGAGAAATTATTAGAGCGCCTACAAGGTGATGAACGTCTTAAAATGATCCACTCAGACCAGCATTACATTTGTGCTATTATTCTGGATCCACGCTACAAAAAGGCGCTGGCAGGCCGAGCATTCTTTTCTTTTGCTGATGAAGATGTTACAAAGTACAAACGTTGGCTAGCCTTGTCAGCCAAGAGGTTTGAAAGAGAACGGCAGAAAATTGATGGAAAAGGCAGTACATCAGCATCAGCAGGCCATCCCCAGTCAAAACAATCCACTTCTGCACCTGTGGCTGTGGCACAAGTGACCTCTCAGCCGTTAAAGACACCGGCAACCGGATCATCTGCACCAGACACAACAGTAATATTGGATGCTGAAGAGGATTGGCTAAATCGGCTTGGGTTTGGTTCTCAAAAGGTCACAGCAAAAGCTAAGCAAAGTGGAGGAACCTTGGAGGACCTTGAGTCGATGGTGCAGGACTATCTGAATGACTCAACAGAGGTCTATGTTAATGCTGAACCATTGGTGTATTGGCATGGGAAAAAAGAATTGTGAGAGAGGTTAACAATGATCAAGATGAATCAGCACTTCATACCACCAGATTACAGAGTACGAGAAAGCACGCCGGATGAAGACGAGGTGGACAGCAACGTAGATGAGGGAATTTCTTCTCTGTCAGGTGACACTGAGCTCACCCTGCCTGAATTCGCAGAGTATGATGACGAAGCATTATTCTTATTCCTGGACCCTGACACCGAGCCCTGAAAATGAGACAATGAATCAATGACTTTCTTTTTCGTCCTTATTCACTTTTATTCCTGTGTGTCTGTCTTTCTTTGTTGTGCACAGTTAATATAATTCAAACTTTAATCACCTAATCACAAAAACAAGCACATCAGCAGAACTGTCTTCACTTGTTTGCTTATTGATTTGAAGGTGCCGCAGTCTGCATTCCTCAGGTTCACAAGTTCAGAAGAACATGCTCCTCTATCCTCCTCCTCCAGACTCAGCACTTGTGGGGGTGTTCTACTTCTTTGCGGGTGAGTTGACGGCTCTGGGGCCATTGCTGGGAAGCTCCAATACCGGATAAAAGTGGTTTGGACCAAATCGGAGGTGGAATTTTTTTTGTGTTTTTGGCTGTTTGGGGGTGTTGTGCTTTTTGGCGGGTGGGTTGGCGGATCTTGGGGCATTCCTGGGAAGGTCTAATACCGGATAGAAGTGGTTGGGACAAAATCCATGCTGAATTTTTTTTTGCTATTTCTGACATTTTGCTCAATGTAGCGTTTTCGGGGTTCTGTTTGGGGGGCTTCCTGGTGTTTGTGGGTGGGTTTCGGGGTCTGGGAGCACTGCTGGCTATGGATACTTTAGTTTGCAAGAGGTTTGAAGCAAATCCATGGTGGCAGAGGGGAGTTAGGGCCTAGCTGCAGAGCGCGCGCGGAGTGATTTGTGAAATTGGCAAAAAAATGACTAAGTCCCCATTTTTGTACTTTGGCTTTTTGGCTGTTTGGGGGTCTTCTACTCGTTTTCTCCTGGGTTGACAGCTCTGGGGCCATTGCAATGAGAAGCTCCAATACCGGATAAAAGTGGTTTGGACCAAATCGGAGGCGGATTTTTTTGTGTGTTTTTGCTGACTTGCTTGCCTTTGAGGTGCTCTTTGGGGGGATTCCGGGTGTTTGTGGGTGAGTTTTGGGGTCTGGGAGCACTGCTGGGACACTCTAATCCTTATTGCATTTGCTTTTTGGGCTGTTTGGGGGTGTTGTGCTTTTTGGCGGGTGGGTTGGCGGGTCTTGGGGCATTCCTGGGAAGGTCTAATACCGGATAGAAGTGGTTGGTACAAAATCCATAAGGAAAAGCCTTTTGGCACTTTTTGTAACTTAGGGTTCGTTAGGGTAAGCCCTAGCAGCAGGATTGCATGTGTTTCGGGGTGTTCTAGATTTTTGCAACTGAGTTCTGGGGTCTTAGAGCACTCGTGAGAATGTGTAATTTTGGTTGCAAGTCATTTGAAGAAAATCCATGGTGGGAAAGGGGGGATTTGGCATAGTTAAAGAAAGCCTCTGCCACTATTCTTAACTTAGGGCTCATTAGGGTTAGCAGTATTTCTATTGCATGTGTTTGGGTGGGGGGGTTTTCGAGTCTTGGAGCGATGCTGGCTATGGATACTTTTGCTTGATTTCAAGTGGTTTGAATACAATCCACGGTGGGTAAGGGGGTATTTGGGCCTACTTTTACTTTCGAAGTACGTTTTGTCACCAGTTTTCTGCTAGGCCTCGTTTTTTGAGATCTGATTGGGGGTCTTCTACATTTTTGCGACTGGCTTTAGTAAGGGTCTTGGTGGGAGCACTGCTGGGAAGGTGTAATTTTGTTCTAAAACACAGTTTACAGTACACCTAGCTTGAGGGGAAAGATCCGCTAAATTAATTTGCCCATACTTATTTATCCTTCAAAAGGTGACTCAGACAGAGTACGCACTTTCAAAAATGTTGTACTGTCTATTAGGAAAATCAAAGTGTGACTTTTTGCACTACACAGCGTACATACCTTATATTTATTTATCAGTGCTGTTTTCCGTTCAATAATTACAGGCCGGGTTTCAGTCTGTGCAATGGGGAAAAAAGGATGGAGTCAGGCTGCACATTAGCGAGCCGCAATTCAGCATCCCGCCAGGCAGGCAGTGGACAGGGTGTCTTCTGGTCACCAACATTGATGGACGAAGCTGGAATGGAGGAGTGCCGCTAATAAGAGGAATTGTTTGCTGCATGCAACTTACTTACCAAATTCAACAGGAGGACAACTACAACAACATACAGACAGATACAGTATCCATTCTTTTCTTCTATGAGTGTGACTGCATTTCTTGGATCTCTCTCTGCTTCTAAATTGATCCCTACAGCCATTCTATAGGTTTTACTTCGGCTATTTTTTAAACCTAATGTAATGTAGCCCTGTACTGTCGCATTCTGTCATTCACGGTTGTCGAAAGTACTACTTACTTTTCAGTAACAATGCATTCAGTAGTGCATGCACTTCCTTTATGTCACGTAAAAGATTTATGGTTAGCTTTGTACCCAAAAATTTCTTTATGTTCAATTATTGTTTGTCCATGCTGTGCTTTTTTTTTCTCTCAACAAAACCTACCCAAAAAGAAACCCCCATTCCCATCCATTTTGCAAACCCTAACCCTCTTCCCCCGGGCTGTGTGGTTTTGCTTGATGTGTGACTAAATGACATCAATAATGCCACACACTTGCTGGGGAGGATAAGGTCATAGCAACAGGCTGGTGAAGGAATCCGAGGATATATTCTAGACTTACTCAGCTTCAGTACTATTTCTTGTAGTAGTAGCCAATGTCAAAGAAATCCTACACAAGTAGAAGTTATACTATCAATACTTTACCATTTGTTAGGCTACATTGTGACACTGTTCTAGTCTAGTGTACTGTCACCTGCTATATTCTCTATCGTACCGTTGTAATGCTACAGTAAGGACAAACCAGGTTTCATTTTCTTTTTTTCCATAGGCATGCAACTGCCACTGTGTCACACCACTAGTACCACCGCAATGAGGAGGAAATTTCATCCGCCCTGGATTGCCAACTTTAATCGCCATTTCCCATGGAACCAGCCCTGGGCCTAGCCCTACTTTCAAACACAAATTACAGGTAAGATAAGCATTTGGTTGGAGGTAGTATAATGGAGTATTAGGAGAGACGAGAGATTGACGGTAGTACTACTAAAGTCCTAGGACTATTCAGGAAAACAACCTTACTGTTAAACCCCCACCCACCAGACTCAAAAGCAGTAAAAAACAGGTATGGTCAGATAAAGTTTCAAAAAGTATATTTTTATAGCCCTAACAAAATAATCTCCCGCAAGACCCTCCCTAACCCCAACGATTGTCCTTCAAAAGTCACCCAACTCCCAATTCCCAGCCCCCAAAAGTCTCTAAAAATGGGCAAGGGACACTACAGCAGGGTGCTGTTGACTTTAGCAGCCAGGGCATCATTCTCCTTGCGGAGGGTGGCATGTTCGAAGCGGAGGCCCTCCACCAAGTTCTTATAGCTTAGGACCTCCTGCTCCAGGTAGGACAGTCTGAGGCATAAGCGGCGCCGGCATGCCTTGCAAATCCTGTGGGGGGCAGCTGCTGTCTTCGCTGCTCGGCGGTGGCGTTTGGCTTTGGTAGCCCGGCTCCGTACCGCTAGAGCACTGCGCTGGCTGGCAGCCCGCATGGAGGAGGATGCAGCTGTCCCAGTGGATGTTGTAGTTGTAGTACCAGACTGCGTCTCCTCCTCCTCCAGGGCCACCAGCCGCCGATATTCAGCGACCGTGGCATCCAGCCTCCGTTGCCGGGCCATTCGAGCCAGATCCCTCCTCCTTGATGGTCTCTTGGATTTGGAAGGAGCAACTATATGAAGAAAGAAAGACATAGTCTGTAACCAATGCTCCTTAAGATTAACACAAAATGATTGAGCAGAAAGTTGTGTCACAGTACAAGTAGCAAATTGAAAGCACAGTACATAACTATTGAGGACAGTATCTATGTAACCTCCGACTTCTTCATCCGTGCTCTAACATTAGTGGGTGTTTAAGGAACAAATTCTACGAGCACTATGGACTTCCATTACAGTCGACTATGACAGTACACCAGTCTTATTCTTCTTCTTCTCTCTTGTTTAGGAAAATTGGTACGTTATCTTATGCAAGCCGGCATAATGCCAGCGCAGTGAACTTGCACCCGAGAAAAACAGACGCACACCATGGTGAGTGAGACAGACTTGCGTTACTGTACTGGTACAGTACATGCAGGTGGTGAAGCTCTTACTTTTCTATTACGGGTGGCACTGAGAATACTCTGTTAAAAGGGCTACTGCTTAATTAATTTAGCTTTCACCCTATAGTGCAAATGAGTATTAGAAAAGGAAAATGAAGAAGCTAAATAATCTGATTATCTATCACTTCACATGGGATGTATTTGATGACATATGGGATGATTTTAGGTGCTTTGCTTATTATTGAGTGAACAGTGATACACCCACACATGAATGACGTACTACTACTAAACTAAAATTATTAAGAGAGGTAGGGAGTGTCCACCGTAATAACCGGATATATGCTGTGCTTGCAGTTGCAATACAAACTACTGCTACTATTCATGGTAGTATTTGGACAAAATTACAACTTCTTTTCCTTGCCTTTCCTACACTGGAACGGACGTGCGGGTGTGGTTTTACATGCTCTTCAAAGTAACACTTAGGTCATCCAGTGACCGTCTACTCTCTCTAGATACACATATGCTATCTAAGAGTCAGATAGTACCATGAATGATCTAGGCATCCATCCATTCAAAGTATATGCACACATACAGTTTCTGTTTCACCCACCCAGGCTGTTCTCCTTCCACCCATCCTTGCTTCATCATTCACCCAGCCATGCACCATACCATATTCTTTCCTTCCCAGCCACCTCGGGGACCAAGCAAACACATATCATTCTTCTTTGCCAGTCATCATTACATTTCTCGTCCTTCCACACTTACTTACACCCTTCTTTCGCTTTTTGTTCATCCCATCCATCAAGTTCATCTCAGATCTGATTGGGATTCTTCTCGCCAAAAACTTCACAGCTAAGTCGAAGTACATTTAGAAGAGGCTACTACCTGGTTAATTTATAATACACCCGTGCAGAAAGCACACTCTGCAGTCTTCAATCTCAATAAGTAAGGAATATATAGCTTACCTCTGCCCGCCACCACCATCTCATCCCTCACAGAATTGTCCGGCACTTGCACCGCCTCCTCCCCAGAGTTGTCCTCGTCCAATGCCGCCACCACTTTCGCGCTGGCCCCGCCTCCAGATGTTCCACCTAAAAAGTACATTTAATAATGTTAGAATACACCACTCACTACTATATAATATTTGGTCTAGGAAGAAGAAAGAAATGTGAAAAAAACAGTATACAATTTAATAATTTGTGACTGTCTACTCTAAAGTAAAAATGTCCCTTTTTCCAGGGAAGGCTGTTGTCTTGCTGCACTTTTTGGCACAACTGATGAATGCTAGCTTTTTATTTTTAACACGCACCACTTTTTCTCCTAACAGACAGAAGCTTGACTTCTAAGAACACGAGCAGGATCAAGTTCAAACCAGGTGAGAGCTCGGCTCGACCACAAGAAATGTGTCCAATTAATCGTCAGCACTAAGCACTTTTCCATTTTCAGTTCAACGTTACCTTTTATGACAAACTTGATTTTCATAAATGTGTTTACTTTTAATAAAGCTTTTAAACTTAAATAGACTCTGTGGTTTTTGGTCCTCCAGACTAGAGTGGATGAGCTAAAGGTTTTGCAATTTTTGCAAGCATGAGTCCGTGCCTCTGACATCATTGGGGATCAATCATCTGTGACTTTGGGAGCTAAATGACTCTGCCACACTATCTAGTCAGTAAGGAGATTGGGGGTTCAACTACAAAGTCTGTTATCACTGAGGTATGTGGAAAGTCTAACAGAACCTATTCTAATTGATAAGCTAAGCAATGCATTATTTAGTGTCCTGTGATGGGGCCACGATCCCTACCTCGCCGATGCCACGCCTCCCCTCCCGGTCCTGGCGGCAGTTCTCCGATACACGGGCGTCCATAGCAACCAGGACTCCACCCCTTTCTTCTTCATTACAGGAACCAGTCCAGACGAGGGAGAAACCGGAAGTGCTTTCCCGTGACCCCGGAAGTCCCTCCCCCAGTCCAGAGGAGGACCACAGAAAAGCCGGAACAGCGGACAACAGGGCGTTCAAGCAGGAAGACTTGTGGCAGGAGACGGTGTGCTACGAACCCCGGGAGCAGAGCGAGGAACCAGAAGGAGGAGACGACGTCTGGACGGAGGACTGGTGGAGTCCAGTGGAGGAGGCTGGAGAGCGGCCGCAACTCGCGGACAGAGTTGCGGCGGGCCAAGTGAGTACCAGCTCCCCCTTAGTATAAATAGTGCAGCGTGTAAATATAGTACATGTATAGTAGCTTCTCCCTCACCATACACCTCGCACTATGAAATAGTATACATAGCTGTGTGTATCACTGTCACGATTGTGTATACTACCCCTCACCTACCGGCACAGAGTCACCCTCCTCCCTACCCGTGCTGCCTCTTCCCATCTCTTACTCCTCCCCTCCCTACCTCACGTTCGCTTTACTTCCCACACGCCCGGTGAAGGTGAATGACAATATATTAGTTCTGACAAGAAGAACTAACGGCCACTTTTCCCTCTCCTTTGCATACCTCCGAGGAGCCACCGTACCGCGGCTGAACCGACCATCACCTCACAAGAACAGCCAACCCAGCTTATGACCCGTGATCATCCCTAATTGAAGAACCATCACCTCATAGTCAGAGCCAGCAGCCATCCAAGACTCTCTTCTCCCTTGTACCACATCCTTGAACACTGTACCTTAATAAAAACCGGCTAAGAGATAGCCCACTACATACGGCCTCCACGCCTGTTATTCCGGTCCGCTCCCACTCCACGCTTACAGGTGGTGTCAGAAGTGGGATTACCCAGAAGCATGGAGGCCGCGGTGAAAAAATTAGCGGACTCCCAGGAACAACTGGGAAAGATGATGGAGTAATTCCTAAAAACGGCCGAGGAGGACAGAGGACAGTTACACGATGTCCTGAAGGGTCAGGGTACGGCCCAAGACCAAGCATTGGGCAAACTCACCGACGTCCTAGGACAGCAAGGACCCACCACCACTCTTCCCTCGGTGGTTCTTCAAAAGTATGTACCGGGAGAAAACCCGGACTTCTTTTTTACTAATTTTGAAAGGTTGGCCCAAGCCGCTGCCTGGCCCCCTGACCGTTGGGGTCATTATCTTGGTCCCCTGCTGACTGGCGAGTTACAAGCAGCCTACCAACAGGCCAATCTACAGGGACAGACCCCATATGGGGACATCAAGACCTGTATCCTAGAAAGACTGGGTATCGACGACGAAACCTATCGGGTACGTCTACGCCAAGCCAAAGAGGGACCACAAGAGACTCCTCGAGCCCTCTCTTTCCGGATCAAAGACCTGGCTGATCGTTGGCTGAAATCCTCCACGGCCACCAAAGACGAAATTCTCTCCAAGATGTATCTGGAGCAGTTCCTAGCCTCTCTCCATCCTGCCACTCAAAAATGGGTTCGTCAGCATGCCCGTCTGATGCTGGAGAATGCGATAGAGATCGCCAGCGCTTACAGTCGGGCCCAGGACTATCAGAAACCCAAAGAAGAACACATCCATCGACCCCAACCGCATGGCCACAGCCGAGCCCCGAGACCTTTCTTGGCCAGGAAACCGGATCCTCCCCCTCTTTTTCCTTACCTGGTTATGCCCCGACCACCTCCACCCGGTCCTCAATGCTACAATTGTGGGGGTTATGGACACATCGCCCGGGTATGTCCCCAGAAAGAAGAACCGATGGAGGTAGGACTCGCCCGGAACTATGTATGCCTCTCTGCGGAAACCACCCCTCCTGCTTTTCACCGCCCCGTGCGAATTGATGGACACCCGATATTGGCCCTTGCAGACACAGGTTGCAGACAGAGCGTGCTCCGACCCCAGGAGCTACCTCACCCTGTGGGACCTATGACCGGTACAGTAGCCATCCAGTGTGTGCACGGAGACACAAAGGTTTACCCTACCGCCAGAATCAGAGTTCAACACCCCCTGGACCACGGAAGCACGCTAACTGTGGGTCTTGTACCCTCTCTGCCAGAGCAAGTAATATTGGGCAGTGATTATCCCGGTCTTCCCCGCCTCCTCCACGACACCACCGCCAGTTTAGAAAAATGGTGGTCAGAAGCCCCATTTTCCAACAGCCCTCCACCCTCAGATCCAACAACCGCCAGACTACATAAAACCAAAACACAAAAGAAAAAGGAGAAAAGGAACTTTTCTACAGCTTTGCCAGTTAGGGTGGAGGATCACCCCTGGGAAATCGACAGGGAATTTCGCGCTGCCCAACAGGAGGACCCCATCTTGCAGGAAGCATGGGGACGTGCCCTGGACAATGAAGACCCGTTACACGTAGGTCCATACTTCTTTAAAAAGAACGGCCTTTTGTATAGAAAAGGGGGAACCCAACAAACACCTCAGTTAATAGTACCGGGACCCTTCCGCGATAAGGTATTGTTTCTCGCCCACAGTCACCTTCTCGGGGGCCACTTCAGCGATGAAAAGACCGGGCAGGCGATCCTTGAAAAATTCTATTGGTCTGGCATCCACCAGCAAGTAAAACAGTACTGGCGCGCCTGCCCCATTTGCCACAAAAATAGCAGATATCTCCCCCCCAGAGTTCCCCTTCAACCCTTGCCACAGATAGACATTCCCTTCAGTAGGGTAGGGATGGATATAATAGGTCCCATGCTACTATCCAGAAGCGGGTGTCGGTATGCTTTAGTCCTAGTGGACTACGCAACCCGATTCCCGGAAGCCGTACCCCTCCGACAACCCACCAGCCAGAATATAGCTAAGGCATTAATTTCAATCTTTTCCAGGGTAGGCTTCCCTAGGGAAATACTCACGGATCAGGGGACACCCTTTGTGTCGGCCCTCATGAAGCAGGTATGCTCCCAATTAGGCGTTAAACAAATAAGAACTTCCGCTTATCATCCCCAAACCGACGGGCTGGTTGAGCGTCATAACGCCACCCTAAAAACCACCCTAAAGAAACTCTTGGCCTTGGAGAGCAAGAGGTGGGAGGAGATGCTACCCTTAGCTCTCTTTGCCATCCGCTGCAAGGTCCAGAGTAGCACAGGTTTTTCACCCTATGAGCTTCTGTATGGCAGACCCCCTCGGACCCTGCTGGACATGGCCAAAGAGGCCTGGGAGGCCGAACCCGACCGTACCAGACCCCTCCCCGAGTACGTAGAGAACCTTAGAACCCATCTGGGACAGATAAGAGACATTGTGCGACAGAACCTAGTGACAGCCCAAGCAAAGCAAAAATAGCAATATGATAAAGGCACGAAACCCCGGTCCTTTCTTCCTGGTGACCTAGTACTCCTCCTAATGCCCTCCTCAGACCACAAGTTACTGGGCCAATGGGAAGGCCCCTTTCCAGTCCTGAGACAGGTGACGCCAGTGACCTATGAAATAGAACTTGACCCTATCCGACAGGTTACTCAGATATTCCACGTGAACCTACTGAAGGAATGGGTGGGGCCCCATCCTGTTCTCGCTAACAGAATCCCGGAAAAGGACCTCCCCTATGAGGTCTGTATGGATGCAGATCTAAGGGACAGACAGAAACAGGAACTCCGCATCACCTTGCAGCCATTGCAGCAGGTGTTCTCCTCCTATCCTGGCCTCACGTCTGTCATCGAGCATGCCATCCTTACTGAACCGGGCAAAACAGTACGCCAGCGACCCTATCGGCTCACTGAGGCCCGAAGACCTGTTATTAAGGAGGAGATAGCCCAGATGCTTCATATGGGGATCATTGAACCCTCTATCAGCAATTGGAACTCGCCAATTGTATTGGTACCAAAGCCCGACGGGTCGGTCAGATTTTGCATCGATTTCCGGGAAGTCAATAAGATCTCATCCTTTGATACTTACCCTTTACCGCGTGTTGATGAGATGATTGAACGCATAGGAAAGGCTAAGTATATCAGCACGCTCGACCTTTGCAAAGGCTATTGGCAGATCCCCTTAAGACCTGAAGACAAAAAGAAAACGGCATTCTCCACACCTGAAGGACTGTACCAGTTCACGGTGATGCCCTTCGGGCTTCATGGGGCCCCTGCCACTTTCCAGAGAGCCATGAACCTGGTGTTACGACCTCATTCCCTATATGCAGGGGCTTATTTGGATGACATATTCATCTACAGTGATAACTAGACCAACACTTATGCCACCTGAAAAACGTCATCTCCTCCCTGGGTTCCTATGGGTTCACCATCAACCCCTCAAAAACCACCTTGGCCGCTCAGACAGTGAAGTACTTGAGATATCTGTTGGGTGAAGGACTGATCCGACCTCAAAACAATAAGATCACCGCCATCCACTCCATTCTCTTTCCCAAACCCGGAAAGAACTGCGCGCATTCTTAGGCCTTTTAGGGTACTATAGAAGGTTCATCCCCAACTTTTCACAGGTCGCAGCCCCCCTAACAGACCTCCTAAAGAAGTCCACAAAGACAGAAGAGGCTCTAAGGCAGCCTTATCCCTCCTTGCTACATGCCTTCAACAATCTTAAACACACCTTGATGTCTGGTCCCGTACTCATCAGCCCAGACTATTCCCAGCCCTTTATACTCCAGACTGACGCCTCAGAACAGGGTCTAGGGGCTGTCCTATCGCAAAAGGACCACAACAGAGACGAGCGGCCCATTCTCTTTCTAAGCCTAAAACTGTTTCCCCGGGAGAGAAACTACGCCGTAGTAGAAAAAGAGGCACTAGCCATCAAATGGGCAGTAGAGAGCCTCCGCTACTACCTAGAAGGACGAGATTTTCTCCTTTACACTGACCATGCCCCGTTGGAATGGATGGCCCGTAACAAAGGACACAACAAACGGGTTCTTCGTTGGTTCCTGTCCCTACAGCCCTTCAGGTTCAGGACCTCAGAAAGGCGCTGATCAAGGGAACGCCGATTATCTTTCTCGATACCCTTGCCCTCCAACCCGATCAAGAAGGACAGCTAGGGGAAGGGGATGTGATGGGGCCACGATCCCTACCTCGCCGATGCCACGCCTCCCCTCCCGGTCCTGGCGGCAGTTCTCCGATACACGGGCGTCCATAGCAACCAGGACTCCACCCCTTTCTTCTTCATTACAGGAACCAGTCCCGACGAGGGAGAAACCGGAAGTGCTTTCCCGTGACCCCGGAAGTCCCTCCCCCAGTCCAGAGGCAGACCACAGAAAAGCCGGAACAGCGGACAACAGGGCGTTCAAGCAGGAAGACTCGTGGCAAGAGACGGCGTGCGACGAACCCCGGGAGCAGAGCGAGGAACCAGAAGGAGGAGACAACGTCTGGACGGAGGACTGGTGGAGTCCAGTGGAGGAGGCTGGAGAGCCGCCGCAACTCGCGGACAGAGTTGCGGCGGGCCAAGTGAGTACCAGCTCCCCCTTAGTATAAATAGTGCAGCGTGTAAATATAGTACATGTATAGTAGCTTCTCCCTCACCATACACCTCGCACTGTGAAATAATGTATATAGCTGTGTGTATCACTGTCACGATTGTGTATACTGCCCCTCACCTACCGGCACAGAGTCACCCTCCTCCCTACCCGTGCTGCCTCTTCCCATCTCTTACTCCTCCCCTCCCTACCTCACGTTCGCTTTACTTCCCACACTCCCGGTGAAGGTGAATGACAATATATTAGTTCTGACAAGAAGAACTAACGGCCACTTTCTCTCTCCTTTGCATACCTCCGAGGAACCACCGTACTGCGGCTGAACCGACCATCACCTCACAAGAACAGCCAACCCAGCTTATGACCCGTGATCATCCCTAATTGAAGAACCATCACCTCATAGTCGGAGCCAGCAGCGATCCAAGACTCTCTTCTCCCTTGTACCTCATCCTTGAACACTGTACCTTAATAAAAACCGGCTAAGAGATAGCCCACTACATACGGCCTCCACGCCTGTTATTCCGGTCCGCTCCCACTCCACGCTTACAGGTGGTGTCAGAAGTGGGATTACCCGGAAGCATGGAGGCAGCGGTGAAAAAATTAGCGGACTCCCAGGAACAACTGGGAAAGATGCTGCCTGGCCCCCTGACCGTTGGGGTCATTATCTTGGTCCCCTGCTGACTGGCGAGTTACAAGCAGCCTACCAACAGGCCAATCTACAGGGACAGACCCCATATGGGGACATCAAGACCTGTATCCTAGAAAGACTGGGTATCGACGACGAAACCTATCGGGTACGTCTACGCCAAGCCAAAGAGGGACCACAAGAGACTCCTCGAGCCCTCTCTTTCCGGATCAAAGACCTGGCTGATCGTTGGCTGAAATCCTCCACGGCCACCAAAGACGAAATTCTCTCCAAGATATATCTGGAGCAGTTCCTAGCCTCTCTCCATCCTGCCACTCAAAAATGGGTTCGTCAGCATGCCCGTCTGACGCTGGAGAATGCGATAGAGATCGCCAGCGCTTACAGTCGGGCCCAGGACTATCAGAAACCCAAAGAAGAACACAGCCATCGACCCCAACCGCATGGCCACAGCCGAGCCCCGAGACCTTTCTTGGCCAGGAAACCGGATCCTCCCCCTCTTTTTCCTTACCCGGTTATGCCCCGACCACCTCCACCCGGTCCTCAATGCTACAATTGTGGGAGTTATGGACACATCGCCCGGGTATGTCCCCAGAATGAAGAACCGATGGAGGTAGGACTCGCCCGGAACTATGTATGCCTCTCTGCGGAAACCACCCCTCCTGCTTTTCACCGCCCGTGCGAATTGATGGACACCCGGTATTGGCCCTTGCAGACACAGGTTGCAGACAGAGCGTGCTCCGACCCCAGGAGCTACCTCACCCTGTGGGACCTATGACCGGTACAGTAGCCATCCAGTGTGTGCACGGAGACACAAAGGTTTACCCTACCGCCAGAATCAGAGTTCAACACCCCCTGGACCACGGAAGCACGCTAACTGTGGGTCTTGTACCCTCTCTGCCAGAGCAAGTAATATTGGGCAGTGATTATCCCGGTCTTCCCCGCCTCCTCCACGACACCACCGCCAGTTTAGAAAAATGGTGGTCAGAAGCCCCATTTTCCAACAGCCCTCCACCCTCAGATCCAACAACCGCCAGACTACATAAAACCAAAACACAAAAGAAAAAGGAGAAAAGGAACTTTTCTACGGCTTTGCCAGTTAAGGTGGAGGATCACCCCTTGGAAATCAACAGGGAATTTCGCGCTGCCCAACAGGAGGACCCCATCTTGCAGGAAGCATGGGGACGTGCCCTGGACAATGAAGACCCGTTACACGTAGGTCCATACTTCTATAAAAAGAACGGCCTTTTGTATAGAAAAGGGGGAACCCAACAAACACCTCAGTTAATAGTACCGGGACCCTTCCGCGATAAGGTATTGTTTCTCGCCCACAGTCACCTTCTCGGGGGCCACTTCAGCGATGAAAAGACCGGGCAGGCGATCCTTGAATAATTCTATTGGCCTGGCATCCACCAGCAAGTAAAACAGTACTGCTGCGCCTGCCCCATTTGCCACAAAAATAGCAGATATCGCCCCCCCAGAGTTCCCCTTCAACCCTTGCCACAGATAGACATTCCCTTCAGTAGGGTAGGGATGGCTATAACAGGTCCCATGCTACTATCCAGAAGCGGGTGTCGGTATGCTTTAGTCCTAGTGGACTACGCAACCCGATTCCCGGAAGCCGTACCCCTCCGACAACGCACCAGCCAGAATATAGCTAAGGCATTCATTTCAATCTTTTCCAGGGTAGGCTTCCCTAGGGAAATACTCACGGATCAGGGGACACCCTTTGTGTCGGCCCTCATGAAGCAGGTATGCTCCCAATTAGGCGTTAAACAAATAAGAACTTCCGCTTATCATCCCCAAACCGACGGGCTGGTTAAGAGTTATAACGCCACCCTAAAAACCACCCTAAAGAAACTCATGGCCTTGGAGAGCAAGAGGTGGGAGGAGATGCTACCCTTAGCTCTCTTTGCCATCCGCTGCAAGGTCCAGAGTAGCACAGGTTTTTCACCCTATGAGCTTCTGTATGGCAGACCCCTCGGACCCTGCTGGACATGGCCAAAGAGGCCTGGGAGGCCGAACCCGACCGTACCAGACCCCTCCCCGAGTACGTAGAGAACCTTAGAACCCATCTGGGACAGATAAGAGACATTGTGCGACAGAACCTAGTGACAGCCCAAGCAAAGCAAAAACAGCAATATGATAAAGGCACGAAACCCCGGTCCTTTCTTCCTGGTGACCTAGTACTCCTCCTAATGCCCTCCTCATACCAAAAGTTACTGGGCCAATGGGAAGGCCCCTTTTCAGTCCTGAGACAGGTGACGCCAGTGACCTATGAAATAGAACTTGACCCTATCCGACAGGTTACTCAGATATTCCACGTGAACCTACTGAAGGAATGGGTGGGGCCCGTCCTGTTCTCGCTAACAGAATCCCGGAAAAGGACCTCCCCAATGAGGTATGTATGGATGCAGATCTAAGGGACGGACAGAAACAGGAACTCCGCATCACCTTGCAGCCATTGCAGTAGGTGTTCTCCTCCTATCCTGGCCTCACGTCTGTCATCGAGCATGCCATCCTTACTGAACCGGGCAAAACAGTACTGAGGAAATAGAAATTTTTGTATGGTCAATATGTCCCCCACTCACACCCCATCCATGTACATATGCTCCATGTATGTCCATATTACCATGTAATTCCTTTTCCATGCCTGGCATAATAATGTCTCTGCATTTCCGTCTAACGTTAACATGTCAGTTATTAGGCCTTCCCTGAATGAAATGTTAATTCTGCACCAAGGCCTGCTTTTCCAATGCATTTACATAGTACACGTTTAAATAACGCGAAGCGCACGTTTTTGTGGCCCAGTCGAGCCAGGCCCTGAATTCAGGCTCCGAGCCTCTTCTGTCTCCAAGCTGCAGTTTGCATCCCTGACCTCTCCCTTATTTCCTGCTCAGCCGAGAGGTGCCCGGCCTGGCCTGCCTGCCAAGACGGTATTTTGCCTATAGTTATCTGTTCAGCCTCCGCAAAAACACATTCCAGTCTAGTGAAATAGGTAAACACTTTCCGCCTGCAGAGCATAGGGCCTAGTATTTTGTGTCCATGTAAGTGATTTACTGAACCCGTTGCCATAGTAGGCCCATGCCCCCACGTAATGCACGGAGAAATGTATGCACCCACTAGCATTAGTGATGAACGGCCTCTGCCCGAGAGACCTTTTACTTCAGACTACACATCCTCCAAACACAAG
Source organism: Lissotriton vulgaris (assembly GCF_964263255.1). Lineage (NCBI taxonomy): Eukaryota > Metazoa > Chordata > Amphibia > Caudata > Salamandridae > Lissotriton > Lissotriton vulgaris. The sequence goes on along the minus strand of NW_028246716.1, from coordinate 32,780 downwards.
ATATCAGATATGCCAAAGGTGCAGGTCGTTCTGACATCCCAGACTCCAGACTACTCTTCTAGTGCTAAAGGCAACCCCCCAGCTCTCCCCAGTTACACGTCAATTGCACGTCATGACCAGTTGCGCGCGCATGTCAAGTAAAGGTTTCTGCTGACCCTGCAGATCTCCCCCATGCATCCACCCACCTGTGACACTCCTATGCCACGCCGAGTGAACACCCACGTGTACGCCTCTTTACACGCCTCTTTTTACGCCCATATGTTCTTATCTCTCTCTTTTCACTTGCTCCGCCCGGAGTGTTACGCCTACTGTATTCATTGCAATTATGTGATTTTACTATATATAATGTGTGATGTTAATAAAAAGTTAGATATCCCTTCCTGAACCTTAGTGGTGATGGAACCCGATTCTCCCCTGGCTCGAGCCATTGGAATAAAGCCCGTATGACTCAGATACCACGGACTCTGCCTCTCATTTTATGAGATATTCCTATTGATAATTAATGTATAGAAAAATGTATAGGTAATTTAATTTACCACATAATCTGGCGCCCGAACAGGGACCTGTCCCCTTCCCCACACGCCGGCCGATGTAGGCGCAGCCCCCCAACCCCTTCTATAGCCGTGACGGACTCTTCTCTGTGCACATCCGCGGGTTTTCCTGCTAACTCCCTCAGGCCCACGGAGGAGACGGAGACTGCGACCAGGCATCCACATGAGGCGGTGAGGATTGCGGACTATCCCGACCAGAGCCCGAGACGAGAGAGCAAGGTCCGAGGTATCCGGAGGCCCACCTGTTCCGAGGCGCATGCGCAGCAAGAAGCCGTAGCTGTCCAGTCCAGTATCGAGTTTCCGAGGCCTTCAGTTCTGTTTCCCGGTGAGTACCGTTGTTGGGAACGCATATAGACGAGTTCATTAAATTGAGCCCGGTCAAGACGGGTCTGGGTACACAGATCCGGTATAGACGTGTCCATTTAGGTGGATGCGGTATGACGTGTCTCTTTATGGGACCGGTATGACTGTACTGTTCTAGCAGTGCATCCAGTATAGTATTGTATATAATTGTGTTATTCTATGTACTAGTTAGTATTTGACTCAAAAAGTTTTAATAACGTGTTTCAAAATGTTTTAATATCGTGGTACGAATGATTGTTTGTAGTCTATTATTGTGCTTATTGTGGTTTTGTTCAAGCTAGTTTAAACATGCCGCTGTTTTCGAAATTACGTCAGATAGGAACCAGGAAAGGGATACTCGAAGAGGCAGTTCCCTTCCCGCCTAGGGACACTCCCGGACATTTTATGTACCACAAACACGGCTTAGACGCCATACTGTACTTAGATTTATGGGTTGATTATACTAAGGATCTAGAGGTGAAATATAGATGGCCTGTCTCAGGGACATGGGATGCTGAGTGCATCATGAGAGTAGAGGAAGCACTGTGGAAAAAGAAAGCCAGACAATCTCAGAAAGATGCCATAGAATTGTGGCGTAAAGAAGCGCATAGAAGAACAGAGAAAGAAATTAAGAAAGCAGAGAGAAGTAGAGAAGAATCAGAAAAAGCCAATGAAAAAGAACTACTAGAAGAAGGTGAACGAGTTAAAACAGAACAATTAGACAGACAAAGAAATGCCCTTATTAATGGCATGTATGCCCTCCTCGCCGAGGGCCTACCTAAAGTGACCCCGGAAGTACCCAGTAACTTGCCCCCACCATTGATCCCGACTAAACTCCGTCATAAACAGACCGCAGCGGAAATTTTTCTTTCTTCCTATTTAGATGACACTGCCCCAGAGTACGTAAATGTAAACCCTCCTCACCCTAATAACCATCCTCCTCCAACTAATCATCCTCCCAACCCCACCGTTCCAGTCGATGCTCCTGCTCATCCTCATACTGTTCCTCCTGCCACTGGTCCTGGCAATCCTTTTAATCCAACACCTGTAATCCAAGATCAACCCACATTACCTGCACCAACATTACCAGCACCAGCGCTGCCTTCAAGAGGCGATTCAAGCCCCGGTGGCTCAAGTTTAGGAGCCGCGGGAGGGGGTTTCTCCACCCCTCCTCCATTAAAACGAGTATCATTACGAGACTTAGCACTGCAACAAACGCCAAAAGCAACATACGCAACCCTTAGAAAGAACCTTACCGATTGTATATATGATCCAGTACCGGGTGAGGATTCAATGGTCTTACACTCACTACGATTAAGACGCGTTGCAGATTATTTGATCACTTTACCAGGCATGAGGGAGAAATTAGACAAGATATACAACTTCATTAGAACGGGGGAGGGACCAGAAAGTATACAGGAGGCCATGACACACAGAAAGGTGGAGACTCAACGCATGATTTTACAGTTCTTGATAAATTGTTTGATCAGGGAACAAGACCAACCACACAGAGAAGTAACTAAACGTATGTTAAATTGGAGTGACAACATAGCGGTCGGGAAACATGATAGACAAAGTAGTGTAGAGGCAATGTACAGGAAAATTCGTAAGGAAATTCTTGACATACGTGAGAAAGAACAGGCCTTGGCACAGGCCGACGAGAACGAAACTGAGAAAGAGGACGACGAAGTTTCAGAGGACGAGGATGTAGCTCCAGCGGACATCAGTAAAATAAGTTACGTAGGTAGAGCAAGACCGTTTGATAGACCCATATGCCTAGAATACAAGAAACGTTCTCTCTCTCCCATACCAGAACACTATTCCCTTGAACGCATATTCCAAGCCACTGACCAAGCACTGAAAAAACAAATAGGGAGCAGTGAGCTTAGTACTTTGCATGAACAGGAACTAGCCCGGTCAGCAGTTCAATGGGCTAGCAATTCTACCATATATAAAGATGACGTGGTAGCGCAAACATTTTTTAATCTTTCCCCAGACGAACAGCGACTAGCTGGTATGTACATGATCCAACACCTCATCACACTATATGAGAGTCAGCATTCTGATCCAGGTCTCTTGTATAACTTATTGGAAGATTTACTCCTAGCAAGATGGAGAGGTTTAGGTACCGAATTAATTCATAAAATTCTGGAAGAACGACATAGATACATGACTTTTCTAACTCCGCACTTTGTTCCTGTCCCTAACCGAGAAAGAAAGACTTTTTACATAGACAGACAGAATCCCTTACGAGAGGTTCATCCCGTTCGGACAACAGATGGTGAGCTTGAACGAGTATTCGTTTACACACCCTTAACTAAAATGGAATTATTGGAAATGAAAAAATTAGTGCCCTGTCACGATAAAGATCCAGGGGGGTTCCACCGTGAATTAAAAGACATGCTCCGCATGGGGGAATATACGTATCCCGATATTATTAAAATGTTAAAAGTACTGTTGCCAGCAGGCATTTACGAAAAACTCAAAGAAAAAGAGTGGGAGGTGGGAGAGAAAAAGATAAACTGGACAGAATTAGAAAACGAAGATAATACACGAGTCCCTGGTACTGGTCTCGGGGAAAAAGCTAGAGAATTGCCCGAGTTATTGATACAGGTCTTGCCAAGATTACTAGCTACTAAAAAGGAAGACTGGGATGCTATCTCAGCCTGCAAACAGAAACAAGATGAAGACACTAGTGATTTCTATTCCAGATTCGAGAAATGTTTCATTATTAATAGCGGCCTGAAGACAAGTAGTGAATCGTACCCACATCTTTTTGTGACTAAATTAGTAGAGAATTCCTTACCCCAGGTTAAAAATAGAGTACTGAAGGTTGAGAGTACCTGGCAAGCAAATAGCCCTTCCCAAATGTTACAAATGTTACAGTACCATCAAAACCGAATTAGAGAAGAACACGAACACGAACAAAGACGTATAAAAGACACGAAAAGGAAAGTACTAGTTGCTCAGTCCGTCCCAGCTGATGGTCAGAAAAGGGGTACGGCACCGCCCGGTCATTCAGCAACTCCTGTTAAAGGGAACTGCAACTACTGTAAACAGCCAGGTCACTATATAAATGAATGTGCTGTCCTGAGACACAATATCGCTACAGGCAAGACGAAAGAAAGACCGCGTCCTCCTAGACAAGAACATGTTCCACAAAATATCCCGCAGAACACGCAACCTCCACAGAACGCACAACAGACAGTAGCTGTACCCCAACCCCAACCCATTGCTGCCACACAACATGTCACGCAACAAATGTACCAGTATGCACAGTCAGACTACCCAGACTATCAGCAGTACTCATGAAACAGCCTAGAGAGGGAGGTTGGCTTGCCCCTTATCGAGGTACCTGTAGATCAAGAGGGTCCCTATGTACATAGTCGTGTATTGGGAAAAGACAGAAAATTTTTGATTGACACGGGGGCGAGCAGAACTACCATCAGTCATGACGAGGTTCCAGGGGCACCCCTCTCAGGCTCACAGAATGTTTCCCTGGGATTTTCAGGAAAGCCTATTGTTAACAAAGTATCAAAACCAGTTCCCCTAGGAGTTGGTCCATTGTCTCGAACTACAGACTTGTTGCTTACGAAATCATGTCCTGAAAACTTGCTTGGTATAAAAACGTTGAAAGCACTAGGAGCAGTGATATGTTGTTCTCTGGAAGGAGTGAGATTGTTTTTACGTGATTTTAAAGGACATTATGTTTTGAGAGATTTCGACCCCAGACTTCAGAATGTTCCACAGCATTTATGGGCGCAAGGTCCAACTGATGTAGGTTACATGCACATTACACCATATCGTGTCACACTCAAGCAAGGAGTTGTACTGCCACGAATCCGACAATACAAATTACCACCTGATGCTGTAGTAGCCTTACTGAAAATTGTTGACGAGCTCATTGCACAAGGAGTGGTTGTAGAAACTGACTCCAATGTATGTAATTCTCCTATCATTCCGATTCTTAAACGAACTGACCCGAATACACCACCGGTCTACAGACTAGTGATTGATCTGCATAATACCCCAGTACCCAATGGTCCCAGACATTTCTTCACTATTGACTGCTATCGACTCAGAAGCAGCGTTCTTTACTGTAATCGATCTCAAGAACCCCTTCTTTAGTGTCCCAATACATCCGGAAAGCCAGTATCTCTTCGGATTCTGTTTAAATGGCCGAAGCTTCAAATTTGCGAGGGCTCCTCAAGGATTCACAGAAAGTCCTAGTATTTACAGCCAAGCATTGAAACGACAACTTGACAGTATTCACATGCCTACTGACACTGCACTGCTCCAATATGTTGATGATCTATTGATCACAGCACGGACAGAACGAGACTGCGAACGTGCATCATTGACAGTCTTATATTTCCTGGCGGAAAAGGGGCACAAAGTGTCCCCTTCTAAGTTGCAATTCTGTGCCCAGCAAGTGGTATACCTTGGACACTTGCTGTCCAAGAGGGGTAGACAGTTGACACCTGATCGCATCCAGTTAATTGCACATCTTCCACAGCCCAAGACACAAAAGGAAGTACGGGCCTTCATTGGCCTCACTTCTTACTCCAGACAATGGATTCCCCAGTATGCATATCTAGCCAAGCCACTCATACAGTTGACAACACAGGAGGCAGCGACTTTGACTGTCCTCCCTTGGACTCAGGAACATACACTTGCTTTTGATGAACTGAAGAAAGCTTTATGTCAAGCACCTGTTTTAGCGACACCATGTTACAGTAAACCTTTTACACTTTTTGTCACTGAACGCGATGGCACAGCATTATCGGTTCTTACTCAAGATCAGGCAGACAAACACAAGCCTTGTGCTTACTTTTCCAGTACATTGGATCCAGTGGCCCAGGCTCTGCCTGCGTGCCTAAAATCAGTTGCAGCAACAGCTCTAGCAATCAGACAAAGCGATTCTATAGTATTAGGACATCCCCTGACAGTACAAGTTCCACACTCAGTGGAAGTTCTCCTGAATCGAACCCAGACACAGCACTTGACCATAGCAAGACTGACAGGATATGAATTGACACTGTTTCAGCCACACATTGAGATCAGACGTTGCAACACATTAAATCCTGCTACACTTTTACCTTCGAGTACGACAGACCCTGCACCACATGACTGCGTGGAAATAATTAACACTGTAACAAAACCAAGACAAGATTTGACAGACATTGCATTACCCGACCCAGACCTGACACTTTATGTGGATGGTTCATGCATGAGAACAAGCAAAGGAGAGTTAGTGGCCGCATATGCTGTGACCACTGATACTGAAATTATAGAGACACATCGAATTGATATCCTGTCTGCCCAAGCAGCAGAGCTCATTGCTCTAACCCAAGCCTGTATACGAGCCAAGAACCTGAGAGTAAACATATACACAGATTCGCAGTACGCATTCGGAGTCGTTCACGACTTCGGTGTCCTCTGGCAAGAGAGAGGTTTTCTGACCTCCCATGGAGCCAAAATCCAGCATGGTCCCCTCATTCAAGCTCTGTTAGAAGCAATACACTTGCCTACAGCCATAGCCATCATGAAGTGCAAAGCACATACGAAAATCACTGACACCATTTCCCAGGGTAACGACTTGGCAGATCAAACAGCTAAACTTACAGCTCAGATTCAAACAGACATACCGACTAACACGACTAAGACTGATGTACCATCACAGACACATTGTATGACAGTTAGGGATCCCTCACAAGATGTACTCGACATACAGACACATGCCACTCCAGACGAAATTAAGAAATGGACTGAACAAGGAGGGGTCCAGACAGATCAGGGATGGATGACGAAGGGAAAAGCTACATGGTTTCTACCTGACTCTATGGTTCAAGTTATCATAAATACAGCACATAGTCCAGCCCACTTAGGAGAAAAAGCCATGTTAGACAGTATACAGAATATTTGGTTCAACAAGCATTTACGTGCAGCAGCAAAACAGAAAGTGCGTACTTGCATGATCTGTTGTCAGTTCAACCCAGGCAAAGGCATTCCCGTGGAACAAGGTGGATTCCATCCTCCTGACCACCCTTTTGAAGTCCTCCAGATGGATTATATTCAGATGGATAGATGTCGAGGATTCAAGTATGTCCTCGTAGTTGTATGTGCCCTTTCTAGATGGACAGAAGCGTACCCAGTCCCAGATTACACTGCCGTGACCACTGCCAAGCAGTTGGTTCGTGAATTTTTCCCGCGATACGGCTTGCCCCATGTCGTGTACTCAGATAATGGACAGCCATTCTCGTCCGAACTAATGAAACAGGTATCACTCCTGTTAGGGTACCAGTGGAAATTCCACTGCGTATGACACCCCGAAGCAGCTGGTCTCGTTGAGAGACACAATCAGACTCTGAAAACACGGTTAGCGAAGGTCTGTGCAGAAAAAGGTGTAGATTGGATGGTAGCCTTGCCGGTTGCCCTCTTTTACATGCGTATGGTAGCTCATTCCAGAACCGGACTATCTCCTTATGAGGTTGTTTTCGGTAGACCACCAAATATGTGGGGTACGCCTATGCCAAGAAAAATAACAGACGTTGACAATAACATGCTGACAGATTACCTGGCTTCCTTGATGTCTGCACTACTCTCTTGTCGTTCACAGGTCGTGGCTGCTTTCCCGGATAACACCCAAGTGAAACCGCATGAAATTGTTCCAGGCGACCTTGTTTGTGTGCGGAACTTTGACCGTTCAAGCCCTCTGGAGCCCAGGTGGCGGGAGCCGAAGTTGGTGTTGATGACCACGAGGACCGCAGTTAAAGTCGAGGGAAGGAAAGGCTGGCTCCATTCCAGCCATGTGAAAAGATTCTGTGGACTTTGCCCAGAGACATTTCCCAAGGACTGCCCTGATCCTGATACTGACACTAAACTCCCCTTGCTAGAAAAAACTCTGCAGCAGGAGTATCGATCCAAACTACGGTCTAGTAAGTCAGACAGCGTTTAATTGTTTAAGTCGCCCTCGGGTGAAGCGGTTAGACAGGTTCCTGACATGTATGCGACTGTAGACCCAAATAGTGAGAGAGATAGACAGAAAGTAATGAAAAAAAAATACTGCAAGAACTTGCACAGTAGATGCATTATATTCCTAATCATTATGTTTTTTCTAAGTATATCGATTATATGTATAAGCTTAATACTACATGTTTTCTTTCCTCCTCTTGGTTCACATGTACATTCTCCTTTCAATGACACCGTAGAGCACACATTCAGTGACCTGCCACCTCACGAACTATCCTATCGACTAGCAATGCGCAACAGCACTTTCATTCGTATGTTACACCATACTCACCAGACCAGCAATGCCACAAATTGCTGGGTATGCGGCCGACTCCCACCTTATCAGAAATTCAAGGGAGCTCTGCCCCTCTTTCCCTATCCGTTTACACACAATGGTTCGTGCGGAGCATGGTTTGCTCTAATGTCATCACTAGACAGTAAGTCCACAGTTTCCCAGGGTGATTGGATATGGGGAGACCTGAATACAGTCATGAATAAAGCATGTTTTCCAGTTGCAGACGGTCTTCCCCAAAGGACAGGGACTGATCTAGAAAATGAAGCGTACGAATTAGGCAATTTTTCCCTCAACCTCATGATTCTGAATGTTCAGTCTGAGACCAATACAGGTTCACCGTTTATTACAGTTTTACCAGTGAAAGGTGAATTATGCGTTAGAAAGAATGGTTCAGTACATCTAGGACACAGTGATTGTAATACTGTGATCGAATTCAGTGATGAAGGAAAGCCTACTTTCAAAGCTTCCCGTCATTCCTATTTTATTTGTGGTCAGACAGCTTATGTACGTCTGCCCTTGGATTGGGGTGGAACGTGTTATATCGCGTTCCTATTACCACCTGTTTTTCTAGCCCCATCCGATTATTATCGAAATCCACAACTCATACATGTAAGACACAAGAGAGACCTTCCTCCGGTTATCGATTACTCTGAGTCAGCGTGGGACCAGTACAAGGATTACATAAAAGGATACTTCTGGTTCATAGGTCCAGTCCAAAAAAGTAAAATAATACGTAGGTTAACTAGAACTCTTGAGGCAGTAGTGAACGAAACTACCTTTGCCTTAGGAAACTTGACCGAAGAGCAGTCTGCTATGAGACTTGTTGTTCTTCAGAACCGCCTTGTTCTTGACGTCATCCTGGCCGATAGGGGTGGAGCTTGTAGAGTGATCGGCTCCAGTTGTTGTGTGTTTATTCCTAATAACGCACCGTCAGTATATGCAGCAATAACAAGACTCCATAAGATAGCCCGTGCATTGCATCAGGACCCGTGGTCTTGGTCTGGCTGGCTCTGGAGTGTAATAGCAGGATGGGGCTGGACCGTATTGTCATTCCTAGGGATAGTACTGCTCATAGTATTCAGTTGTTGTCTCTGCCTGCAATGTGGCCCAGCGATTTGCGGCTTGTGCGCCACCGCTTGCATTCCCCGTCCACGTTCACGTTCCCGTGCTCGAATGAAAAAAGACGAGCAAATGATGTTATATGAACAAATAGATGGTCTCATGAAAATAGACATATCCTAAAGGGTGCAGTAGGGGCCAAGGAGGGAATGAGGAAATAGAAATTTTTGTATGGTCAATATGTCCCCCACTCACACCCCATCCATGTACATATGCTCCATGTATGTCCATATTACCATGTAATTCCTTTTCCATGCCTGGCATAATAATGTCTCTGCATTTCCGTCTAACGTTAACATGTCAGTTATTAGGCCTTCCCTGAATGAAATGTTAATTCTGCACCAAGGCCTGCTTTTCCAATGCATTTACATAGTACACGTTTAAATAACGCGAAGCGCACGTTTTTGTGGCCCAGTCGAGCCAGGCCCTGAATTCAGGCTCCGAGCCTCTTCTGTCTCCAAGCTGCAGTTTGCATCCCTGACCTCTCCCTTATTTCCTGCTCAGCCGAGAGGTGCCCGGCCTGGCCTGCCTGCCAAGACGGTATTTTGCCTATAGTTATCTGTTCAGCCTCCGCAAAAACACATTCCAGTCTAGTGAAATAGGTAAACACTTTCCGCCTGCAGAGCATAGGGCCTAGTATTTTGTGTCCATGTAAGTGATTTACTGAACCCGTTGCCATAGTAGGCCCATGCCCCCACGTAATGCACGGAGAAATGTATGCACCCACTAGCATTAGTGATGAACGGCCTCTGCCCGAGAGACCTTTTACTTCAGACTACACATCCTCCAAACACAAGATATCAGATATGCCAAAGGTGCAGGTCGTTCTGACATCCCAGACTCCAGACTACTCTTCTAGTGCTAAAGGCAACCCCCCAGCTCTCCCCAGTTACACGTCAATTGCACGTCATGACCAGTTGCGCGCGCATGCCAAGTAAAGGTTTCTGCTGACCCTGCAGATCTCCCCCATGCATCCACCCACCTGTGACACTCCTATGCCACGCCGAGTGAACACCCACGTGTACGCCTCTTTACACGCCTCTTTTTACGCCCATATGTTCTTATCTCTCTCTTTTCACTTGCTCCGCCCGGAGTGTTACACCTACTGTATTCATTGCAATTATGTGATTTTACTATATATAATGTGTGATGTTAATAAAAAGTTAGATATCCCTTCCTGAACCTTAGTGGTGATGGAACCCGATTCTCCCCTGGCTCGAGCCATTGGAATAAAGCCCGTATGACTCAGATACCACGGACTCTGCCTCTCATTTTATGAGATATTCCTATTGATAATTAATGTATAGAAAAATGTATAGGTAATTTAATTTACCACAGCGACCCTATCGGCTCCCTGAGGCCCGAAGACCTGTTATTAAGGAGGAGATAGACCAGATGCTTCATATGGGGATCATTGAACCCTCTATCAGCAATTGGAACTCGCCAATTATATTGGTACCAAAGCCCGACGGGTCGATCAGATTTTGCATCGATTTCCGGGAAGTCAATAAGATCTCATCCTTTGATACTTACCCTTTACTGCGTGTTGATGAGATGATTGAACGCATAGGAAAGGCTAAGTATATCAGCACGCTCGACCTTTGCAAAGGCTATTGGCAGATCCCCTTAAGACCTGAAGACAAAAAGAAAACGGCATTCTCCACACCCGAAGGACTGTACCAGTTCACGGTGATGCCCTTCGGGCTTCATGGGGCCCCTGCCACTTTCCAGAGAGCCATGAACCTGGTGTTACGACCTCATTCCCTATATGCAGGGGCTTATTTGGATGACATAATCATCTACAGTGATGACTGGGACCAACACTTATGCCACCTGAAAAACGTCATCTCCTCCCTGGGTTCCTATGGGTTCACCATCAACCCCTCAAAAACCACCTTGGCCGCTCAGACAGTGAAGTACTTGGGATATCTGTTGGATGAAGGACTGATCCGACCTCAAAACAATAAGATCACCGCCATCCACTCCATTCCCTTTCCCCAAACCCGGAAAGAACTGCGCGCATTCTTAGGCCTTTTAGGGTACTATAGAAGGTTCAACCCCAACTTTTCACAGGTCGCAGCCCCCCTAACAGACCTCCTAAAGAAGTCCACAAAGACAGAAGAGGCTCTAAGGCAGCCTTATTCCTCCTTGCTACATGCCTTCAACAATCTTAAACACACCTTGATGTCTGGTCCCGTACTCATCAGCCCAGACTATTCCCAGCCCTTTATACTCCAGACTGACGCCTCAGAACAGGGTCTAGGGGCTGTCCTATCGCAAAAGGACCACAACGGAGACGAGCGGCCCATTCTCTTTCTAAGCCTAAAACTGTTTCCCCGGGAGAGAAACTACGCTGTAGTAGAAAAAGAGGCACTAGCCATCAAATGGGCTCCGCTACTACCTAGAAGGACGAGATTTTCTCCTTTACACTGACCATGCCCCGTTGGAATGGATGGCCCGTAACAAAGGACACAACGAACGTGTTCTTCGTTGGTTCCTGTCCCTACAGCCCTTCAGGTTCAGGACCTCGGAAAGGCGCTGATCAAGGGAACGCCGATTATCTTTCTCGATACCCTTGCCCTCCAACCCGATCAAGAAGGACAGCTAGGGGAAGGGGATGTGATGGGGCCACGATCCCTACCTCGCCGATGCCACGCCTCCCCTCCCGGTCCTGGCGGCAGTTCTCCGATACACGGGCGTCCATAGCAACCAGGACTCCACCCCTTTCTTCTTCATTACAGGAACCAGTCCCGACGAGGGAGAAACCGGAAGTGCTTTCCCGTGACCCCGGAAGTCCCTCCCCCAGTCCAGAGGCGGACCACAGAAAAGCCGGAACAGCGGACAACAGGGCGTTCAAGCAGGAAGACTCGTGTCAGGAGACGGCGTGCGACGAACCCCGGGAGCAGAGCGAGGAACGAGAAGGAGGAGACAACGTCTGGACGGAGGACTGGTGGAGTCCAGTTGAGGAGGCTGGAGAGCCGCCGCAACTCGCGGACAGAGTTGCGCCGTGCCAAGTGAGTACCAGCCTCCCCTTAGTATAAATAGTGCAGCGTGTAAATATAGTACATGTATAGTAGCTTCTCCCTCACCATACACCTCGCACTGTGAAATAGTGTATATAGCTGTGTGTATCACTGTCACGATTGTGTATACTACCCCTCACCTACCGGCACAGAGTCACCCTCCTCCCTACCCGTGCTGCCTCTTCCCATCTCTTACTCCTCCCCTCCCTACCTCACGTTCGCTTTACTTCCCACACGCCCGGTGAAGGTGAATGACAATATATTAGTTCTGACAAGAAGAACTAACGGCCACTTTTCCTTCTCCTTTGCATACCTCAGAGGAGCCACCGTCCCGCGGCTGAACCGACCATCACCTCACAAGAACAGCCAACTCAGCTTACGACCCGTGATCATCCCTAATTGAAGAATCATCACCTCGTAGTCGGAGCCAGCAGCGATCCAAGACTCTCTTCTCCCTTGTACCTCATCCTTGAACACTGTACCTTAATAAAAACCGGCTAAGAGATAGCCCACTACATATGGCCTCCACGCCTGTTATTCCGGTCCGCTCCCACTCCACGCTTACATGTCCATAGTTCTGTTTGTGCAGATTTGTCCCTGCAACAGTAGTAGAATGGATTGTCCTCCTATCCAAACCAAAAGTAAAGTAGTATCTTATTCTTTCTTGGTGGTCATTCACCTTTTTATTGTTGGCAATTGTCAAAGCATAAACATTTAGAAGACTTGAAAAGACATTATGGACAATCCCAGAGGACTGCACTCAGTGCATAGAGCAATTGCTGACTAGAATGGGAGTCCAATGGAATTGCCAAATGTGCAATCTTAGTTAGCTACACAGACAGACTAATAAGAATAATCTAGTAATACCACACGGAGTCATAGTCGAGGCAGGATAAGAATTTAGATCCAGTCTACAAGAAGATCAAAGACGATTTAGAAAAAATCGAATGAGGAACACTAGGAAAAAATAAGTACTCTATATTAAAATTAAAACTTACTGGGGCCAGCAAAGGAGCCCTCGCTTGCCCGATCCTGGCCTGCATCCTGAACAGCACCCTCCTCCTCCTCCTGCGTCCTCCTCTTGCCCCTGGGGGAAGCTGATGTACAACATGAAAGAAAGAAAAACAGAAAACATGGATGATATTTGTCAACCAAATCAAACATTTCAAAAGAACTAACAAAATATTTTGGCGAAATAGCAAATAGACAACTATTCCACTGGATATATTATTGACCAATCTCATGTGGTCTGCTACGTTATTAGTATTGCTTGATTTGCGGACCATCAAATAGGAAACTTCTTATGTAACTCACTAAACAAAGTACTAAAAAGGTTTGCCTAGGATTGGCAGGCAGCAGTCCGCAGCACGCAAAGTGACAGCCAAAGTCCATCGTGACTGCAGATCAGCGACAACACTAAAGTTTCCTACTACATTAGCCAGTCATTAAAATACTCAAACTATCAATCCACCACCACTATTTCTTCTTATCGCCATGTGTACAAAGGAAGGACTGGTCTTGAGTCTGTAGGGGCTGATTTAGAAGCCCCTTGCGTTTCTTTTGCTCCATTGTTGCGTGACTTTTGTGACGCAGCGGCAGCACAAAAGAGGCGCAATGGTGCGGCGTATATTAACAACGTGACGCATATGGGAGATGCATCACGTTGTAAAGCCCTGCGCCATCAGGGGGCGTTCCGGCGCAAGGGAGGGCGTTCCTGCGCAGGAACGCATCCTAAAAGTGGCTGAGGGAAATCTACAAGATTTCAATCACTCACTTTAACGACAATGATGCGTGACTCAAACCCTGCGCCTGCTTGAAGCAGACGTACAGCTTGACGCAGCATTGGGGAGATAGGGCACCTCAGAGCATTGATGGAGATGCGCCATCGTTGCGACCCAACTCCAGCAATGCGCCGCCTTTACGGCACAGATGCGTAACGCTTTGGTGACGTTTTGGGCCCATGGTGCGCCGCATTGTAAATACTGATTCAGAAAAGGGGGTGGTGATGAACAGAGTGTCTGAATTAAGCAGATCACTCCTACCCAGTCAACAGATCAGGGCTTGATCCACCACCGTTTTTTAGCTCACTGCACCATCCCAGCTCAGAACCTGGCTACATGCAAATTAGTCTGTCCCTGGCCCAGTGCATCATGGGAACAGGGCAGACCAAACTACCAAGCCAATTCTTTTACTGGAAAGGAAACAAGCTTCCGGGAACCGGTTTCTGGCATTACCGCCGTCTTCGGCCCGGCTTGCTTGAATCCTGATGGTGCAGTGAGCAAGGGACTCATGTCTGAGCATACCCTTCCACGCTTATGGTGGACAAAACGATTCAGAAAAGGGGGTGGTGATGGGCAGAGTATCTGAATTAGGCAGAACACTCCTACCCAGTCAACAGATCAGGGCTTGATCCATCACCGTTTTTTAGCTCACTGCACCATCCCAGCTCAGAACCTGGCTACATGCAAATTAGTCTGTCCCTGGCCCAGTGCATCATGGGAACAGGGCAGACCAAACTACCAAGCCAATTCTTTTACTGGAAAGGAAACAAGCTTCCAGGGACCGGTTTCTGGCATTACAGCCGTCTTCGGCCCGGCTTGCTTGAATCCTGATGGTGCAGTGAGCAAGGGACTCATGTCTGAGCATACCCTTCCACGCTTATGGTGGACAAAACGATTCAGAAAAGGGGGTGGTGATGGACAGAGTATCTGAATTAAGCAGAACACTCCTACCCAGTCAACAGATCAGGGCTTGATCCACCACCGTTTTTTAGCTCACTGCACCATCCCAGCTCAGAACCTGGCTACATGCAAATTAGTCTGTCCCTGGCCCAGTGCATCATGGGAACAGGGCAGACCAAACTACCAAGCCAATTCTTTTACTGGAAAGGAAACAAGCTTCCGGGGACCGGTTTCTGGCATTACCGCCGTCTTCGGCCCGGCTTGCTTGAATCCTGATGGTGCAGTGAGCAAGGGACTCATGTCTGAGCATACCCTTCCACGCTTATGGTGGACAAAACGATTCAGAAAAGGGGGTGGTGATGGACAGAGTATCTGAATTAGGCAGAACACTCCAACCCAGTCAACAGATCAGGGCTTGATCCATCACCGTTTTTTAGCTCACTGCACCATCCCAGCTCAGAACCTGGCTACATGCAAATTAGTTTGTCCCTGGCCCAGTGCATCATGGGAACAGGGCAGACCAAACTACCAAGCCAATTCTTTTACTGGAAAGGAAACAAGCTTCCAGGGACCGGTTTCTGGCATTACAGCCGTCTTCGGCCCGGCTTGCTTGAATCTTGATGGTGCAGTGAGCAAGGGACTCATGTCTGAGCATACCCTTCCACGCTTATGGTAGACAAAACGATTCGGAAAAGGGGGTGGTGATGGACAGAGTATCTGAATTAAGCAGAACACTTCTACCCAGTCAACAGATCAGGGCTTGATCCATCACCGTTTTTTAGCTCACTGCACCATCTCAGCTCAGAACCTGGCTACATGCAAATTAGTCTGTCCCTGGCCCAGTGCATCATGGGAACAGGGCAGACCAAACTACCAAGCCAATTCTTTTACTGGAAAGGAAACAAGCTTCTGGGGACCGGTTTCTGGCATTACAGCCGTCTTCGTCCCGGCTTGCTTGAATCCTGATGGTGCAGTGAGCAAGGGGCTCATGTCTGAGCATACCCTTCCACGCTTATGGTGGACAAAACGATTCAGACTGCTGCAGTCCATGCCATGCAGGTACTGGTGTGCATGCACACCGGGGGCACATGTTGTGCCCCCCCTGTGTGAATCCATATGGGACGAGACACCAGGGGGCCCTATAGGGCCACCTTTGTTTCCTCTCTGCCACAGCTTTCATGGCGGCCTCACTGCCATTAAAACCGTGGCAGAGAGGAAACGTATAATATGTTTGGCAGGACCACAGCAGTCCTGTCACGCATATTGCACCATCAGGGCAACCGTGTAACCACCCGGGAACAGTGGTTCCCTGGTGGTTGACACATCTGCTGTGGTTCCAGGGTGGCCAATACTGGCGGTATATAATGTGAAAGAAAAATGATTTTAATCCTGATAAGATGATATGATGATATGTTTTCTGGCTGGTTGATTGTCTATTGCCTGGCCTTGTGCAATGTTTTTTTAGGCAGGCATAGTTCTTCATTTATTTAATACTTTTGCGCACAGGGTATTGTAAATTTAGGGTGACATTAAGCTAATGATACCACGGGCTATATGTTGGTGTGGTTCAGAAATGTGCTGTTGAGTCGGCAGAGCTTATCCAGCTACACGGCTTTGGTGCTGTGATATAAGCAATGTATTGTATTTTCATTTATATAGCGCTTGCTACCCCAGGCAAGCATTGAAGCACTTTGTAGCAATTCGTTTTTGGGCTCTCTTTTAAAGGGGATTAGGCTTGTTCGGGTATTTTTTGGCCTTTTCTACTCTCCCGTGTATTGTACATTTAAAAGTTTACATTTATCAATATTTTCTCAGTGTCATCGTAGCATGCACACCTTCAATATCTCATTATCCCTTTGGCTCAGTATCACGCTTGTGCAGTCTCCTTGTAAAAGACAAAATACAGGCACTGCTTCTGCCCTCGTGAGGTTGCAGTATCAAGTTATCAATAATCCTTTATTCAGTATTTTAAAAAAACACCATAAAAGTACATATTTATACATTTATAAAGGGACAATAAAAAATACAATTCATTAACATCACATGCCCACTACAGAGTTGAATTTAAAATGATAAACAGGAAATTCAATCAGCACAACCCTCTTGTATTCCTCAGCCTTAAAGCAACCTTGATAAAATTCATAATACAAAACACCGTAAGGGAATCGTTGTCCCTTTGCAAGAACAATAGGGCAACCTTAGCATGTCTAAACTTAGCCTGTTTTTAAATACCTACTAAAAATCTACGCCTGGGTGATACATAAAATGGACATAATAGTACAAAATGAAGGGTGTCCTGTGGAGACCGATTGTCGCAGCCGCAGGCACCCTTCCACTCAACAGTTAGAGTAAAACCTGGCGGATCAGCCAGTAGATGGTATAAAAGGTTGAGCCTAAAACGGGTGATTAAAAATCTATCCTGTGCATTATACATGAGAGCGAGATAAGGTTCCATACACTCCCCTGTTTTGACCAAACTGTGAGCGCAGGCTGTGGGTTTGCCTCCTTCCACTACTGCTCTACGTGAGGCTACCTTCTCCAAGAATATTCTCTTAACTCAGAGTTTGTCTTGAGGGATAATTACTGCTGGATTTGTGAAGAGATCCTCACAGCCAATTCCTTCAAGGGAGGTCTTCACGTACTTTAGCCATGGGATTCTCATTCCTTTATCCCTATCCAGGCAATCTCTGATAATTTGTCTACTCAGGTCTGCCTCCGTGTTGGTCCAAATCTTTAGCCAGGCCATAAGGGGTCTAACCTTTACCAAATCCTCAATATAGGGCCTGCCCAGTTCCTCATGGACGATCAGGGCCGAAGTACTTTTTGGGGTTTTGAGCACCTTCCTCAGATATTTATTCTCCTCCAGCTGTAATTGCTGTATATTTGCAAAACCACAAACTTCTGACCCATAAGTCACTTTTGAACAACATATTGAGATATATAGGTTCATAATTTGCACCGGTGACCACCTTCCCAGACTACACCCGTAGTTCATTATGGCACCTGTTGAGGACACTAACGTAGTACATCGCTCTTCAATTAATGTTTTAAAATTTAAAAACCCATCAAATAACAGGCCAAGATAGGTGAAGGTTTGTACCTGTCCTATTTTATGTGCACCTATGTTATAGGAAAACTTCTTGCAGGGTTTAGTACCAGCCAACATGACAAAGGACTTAGTCAGGTTGGCCGATAGATCTATGGTGTCCACGAAACTAACAAACCCGTCTATCAGACACTGAAGTCCCTTGGGAGTGCGGGCTAGCAGTACCGCGTCATCTGCGTACAGCAGCACTGGGACGGGTCGAGTTCCTACTCTTGGGGAATCCACCTTTAATTTGCCTAATTCCTGGTCTAGATTATTTATATATAGAGAGAACAGAAAGGGGGCCAGAATCCATCCCTGTCTAATCCCGCTATTACAGGGAAAGGATTCTGTAGTACCCCCTTCCAGATTAAAGCGCACATTAGCAGAGGTGTTCCAGTGCAATGCTTTCAAAATGTTTACCAGGCCCTGATCCACTCCTAGACTGGTCATTAGGGTCCACAGCTTCTCTCTGTTTACATGATCAAAGGCTGCAGTGTGATCCATAAACCCTAGATATACCACTTCATTACTGGCTATAGTATTCTTAGCCACCAACAGACAGAGGTTCAGACACTGATCCGTCGTCGATCTCCCTGATCTAAATCCATACAGGACATCGGTAATAATTCGGTGATCCTCAGCCCAGTCTGTAAGGCGCATTAGGACCACTCTACCCAGAACTTTAGCTGTCACATCTATCAGTGAAATAGGTCAGTAACACTGAGGGTTGTCCCTGTCCCCCTTTTTAAAGTTTGGAACTATTGTTGCCGACGACCATGAACGCGGGAGGCCAGTTGCAACGGCTGCGTTTATCACCCTTGTGAGGATAGGGGCCCATAACTCAACATTGCTTAAAAAGAGGTCAGGTGGGATGCCATCTGGACCCGGGGCACTGTTTTGTGATAAACCCTGGATGGCCACTCTAATTTCCCCCAGAGAAAATTCTACAGAGGAAACCCACTGACAACCCCCCCCCCCCTTTATTATAATTATTCTCCTCTGAGTGATTGTACAGGCCTTTAAAATGGTCATACCATTGTTCACACAGGATAGTTGTGCCAATTTCTGGAATGTTATTGTCCTGGAAACACGGTTTGTTTATTGTTTTCCAGAACGCAGTCATATCTCTTCTCTGCTGCGTCCCTTAAATCTTCCCAGGCTTGCAATTGGAGGAAGGTCTTCCTTTATTTAATCGCCTTTTTATATGCGCTCCTACACTGCACAATTCTAGACTTGTCGCGGGGAAGGCTTTTCAAGCGGATTTTTAAATCCCTCTGTGCTCGGGAGCAATCTTTTTCAAACCATCTCGGGTAGTGTTTGCCCTCACAGGGGTAGTAGATTTTAGTAGACCGTCTATCAGGTGGGCCACTGCCTCAAATGCCCTAACCACAAACGGCCCTCTACAGAGAGGTCTAAACACTCCCCGATAGGTTCTTTCCCAATTTCCATTAATGATTTACAAAAGGCCTCCCCATCAACTTTAGACCATCTCAAACGTCTTCCCTGGTCCATTACCTTCTCAATACTACCTGCCATCTCCCCTCTCCTGTCTTTTCTAGAGGGCAAGTTCCTTATCTCGAGAACTAGAGGGTTGTGATCACTAAATGCGTTCCATTCAATCTCAGCCCCTATTATCCAGCCCTTAAATAAACTAGATACCACAATGTAGTCTATGTACGAGCTACATCCTCTACCTTTAAAGGTTGGGGTAACAACACTATCCCTTCCAATAGTAACCAAATCAATAGTATGTTCTAAAGTATGGCTTTTCAATACCATGCCTATTTCAATCCCCTCACTCGTTTGCTCGAAACGTGGGCTTCCTCCGCCGGGCAGCAAGACTATTCTTCATTGGGAGGTAATGGGTTAGGGCATAGGTGGCAATTGAAATCGCCAACTAATACTACAAAAAGGGTCACCCCCCCCCTTCCTCCGGGATGTCTCAGCACTTAGCCTGTTATCTACTTCCTGTATTATGGATTATGTCCCCTTAGTTACAGCTGCATTATACAGATTAATCAGTTTCACATTTAACCCATTTCTAGAGAACCCAAGAGCCTGCATATTGTTTGAGGTCCAGTTTAAATTGGTCCACACCCCCTCCATATGCAAATCAACAAATATAGAAAGCCCTCCCATGGCTCGCCCCAACACTGATATCTGAGCAGGCACAGAGAAACGCTTATACCCCGCTAAATGAAAGGGACTACAACCTACCGCCCAATTCTCCTGAAAACAGATTATCTGGAACCTTGTGATGTACTGCCTCCATTCTTGGTTATCAAATTTAGCTGATAAACCGGCTATGTTCCACAATACTAGTTTTAGCCCCACTTGCATATGTCTTTTTGTGGGCTGAGGTGTAGCAGGGGTATTGTCAATTGATCTTTTACAATTTAAATCAACATTGGGTCTTATGGGCCCAAATTGAGTCATTTGTATATGGGATGACGGAGAGGATTGATCTACTCCCAATACGTCCTCACTCCCTAGTATCATAGGCAAAGACCCAAAGGAAAGTCCTGAAACAGTAGTGGAGTCAAGAGGGCTCTTAATAAGATGCTCAGGGGCATATTATCAAGGGGGTTTAGCTCCACTTTATTAGCTTTAAAAGCCAAGAAAGCAGAGATAAAATTATCTCCCTATTACCTAGCAGTCGCTAACACCAGTTAGCGACAGCTAGTAGGAGATAGCGACCATCTTGGGCCCCGCTTTGCATGTCAGTGATATTTATCACTAATGACATGCAAAGTGGGCGTGCCAAGATGTTAGCGACTGGAAACAGTCGCTAACATCGCTATCTCCTATTACCAACTTTTGGAGATATTCGGGCTAAGCGCGAATATCTCCAAAAGCTAACACCTGCCCCATAGCAGTTCTTAGCCATGTTATCCAATGGTAGGTGGATAACATGGCTAAGAGCATTAGCTCGGTAATGCATGAATATCACTGACTTTTCAGCGATATTCATGCATTTCGGCCGATTTTTATCGCTGAGGAAATAAACCTTGATAATAGCAAGGTGCCTTAGCGATAACAATCGCCGCAGCTCGGCGATAAAAATATCTCCGCTAAACCAACATAGCGATAATTATCGCTAGTTGTTGGTAATATGCCCCCCAATTATTGGGGCCACTTCTACTGTTGTTGGTAAATTCCGGATGTCATTCTTGTACATCAACTGCGAGCCCCAACTCAAATAATCTTCATCACTAGTGGACTCATTCAGTGCAGGGTAGGGGAATAGGGGTGCAGCCTGGTGGGTGATGGTAAAACCTCCCTCTTCCCTTGAAACCTTCTTAAAGGGAACTGTATTGTTCATTAGTCAATACAATTCCTCTAATGACATCAAGGGGTCAAAACTGTTCTTTATTCTCAGTGCACCCGGATTTCCTAGGAAGGCACCTGGCATTAGGTGACATGGTCCCATCCCATCGTCGAGACTATCCCTTCTTCCCGGATATGCAGGGCCTTGATTGTAACTCGGGGTTTCCCTCAGATAGAAGTAACCCAAAGGCAAAGGTCTTATAATGCTTGAATGGTTTACAGATCCCCCTCTTAGAATGTGATTAACTACTCTACGGTCCCTAAAATTAACCACCACACAGTTACCAGTAATGTCCTTATTCCTATTCCCCAACCAGCTCACTCTCCGCACATGCAAGATTTCCCCCTGTTCATTCCCTGGAAGCGGCCTGTTCTTATTTAGCCAGAACATAGTCTTGTTCCTTAGTACTTCATGGGATTCTGTGTGTTCTGGCTTCAATTCTGGCACCCCCGCAAGTATGACTACATATGAGGCTGCCTCAGGGGGTAAATTTATGCTGGGTGGTTCGTTAATAGGTGTCTTAAGGGGTGACCCTCTTGATTGACCCGGGAATGGGGGTTCCGGGATGGTCCGCTTGTAAGTTGGGACTTGTGCAGTAGTGGTTAACGGGACAGTAGGCACCTTTCCTGTACTCTGGGTACTTCTGGTGGGGGGACCGCTAGTTAGGACTTGTGCAATAGTAGTTGACGGGGCAGTGGTTGACGGGACAGTAGGTACCTTCCCTGTACTCGGGGTGCTTCTAATAGGAGCACCGTTAGTACTTGGCTGTTGGCTAATTATGGGTAGTATTAAATCCATAGCGGTGGTAGTTTGCACAGCGGGGGTGTACTAGGCACATTGCCTGCAATAGTCTCAAGGACATTGGGGTTAGCTACAGGCGTGGCATAATGCCACCCTGCCCCCCCCCCCTGTTTTCAATAGGGTTACTATTTTATCTAGTCTGCTCACGATTAATTTCATCTGTGTGTTAACCAATTGCTCAAAATGGCACTGTAGATCAATTATAAGTTGGGACACCCAGATGGGGGGTACTTGCAGTTGCATCACATGCCTGACCTCCTCCCCTGCCACACTTGTTACTTCATTCGGAACAGGGGTCATTTTACACTTCTTAGACTTGGGTTTTCTAAGACTAGTCCCTTTTTCCTACTGGTGGAGGCCTTTCTCCCGGCTTTAGGTTTCACAGAATCAACTTTGTTCACCAACTGAGCACATGAGTCATTGCGGTCAGGTCGATTTGTGGGGTTAATGATAGGCGTCTTTCGGTTTGCTCGTTTTCGCTGGATACCACCCCAATCGCCCTTTGAAACATTCGATCAATTGCAGTGGGCTGTGCAGTTGTGGGGGGGGGGGTGTTCTCTTTTGTTTGGGCGCAGAGCTGGGGTTAGATGGAATACTATGACACAGTTTGGCTGATCTTGTTTGCACAGTACTGGCCATTATATTGCCGATCTAACACTTGCCTACAAAGTTAGGTGCCAAGTTAGTAGACACAGCCGAAATGCAACTCCAAGTCCCAAAATCAATCTATAATTTAGATAAAGCCACCCCTGGTAACTAATTTCTCAAGCCACCCAGCTCCAACCCACTAGTTGCATTTATTACAGAAATTCTGTGGTGGCAGCTCCGCCTAGTCACTCACAGTCCAAGGCACCAACTCTTGTCTCATCGGTCAGGGGTCAGCACCAACAGGATCCAACGTGCCCTCAAAGATCAGTGCTTGAAAAGGGGGGGCCCAGCCCAACCTCTGCCAGCCCCTGACGGCCACAGACTTGCCCGGACTTAGCTCTGTGTCTTGTTTTCTCCTGTCAGATCCCTTCTGACAGTGATGAGTTTTTGGATACCGAGGTAGTCACCTCATTACTCCACATTCATTTAGAATTTTTTAGTCGCTGTTTCGGTTGTCTTATCGAAGTGTGACTCTTTGTCACAGTTGAGGTTTTATCACATGGTCAGCTCAGTGATGGGCAGCGGGTAGCGGTCAATATAGTTTGCAGAATTGTCAGCATGTTTCCTCAGAGAGTGTCGTCTTTGTCTATCTATTGCCTTCTGATATTGTCGAGTTTTGGGTGCCTGCCGCGGCGATTATGCCAGCTTGCAGCGTGAGTTTTTGGATGCTTGCCGAGGCGATCATGCCATCTGGCAGCGGTGAGTTTTTGTTTGCTTGCCGAGGCGATTATGCCATCAGGGCAGCGATGAGTTTTGTACCTGCCGG
Source organism: Lissotriton vulgaris (assembly GCF_964263255.1). NCBI lineage: Eukaryota > Metazoa > Chordata > Amphibia > Caudata > Salamandridae > Lissotriton > Lissotriton vulgaris. The sequence continues at coordinate 9,127 of NW_028246716.1, read as the reverse complement.
CGTTTGCCTTCAAGCAGTGATGAGTTTTTGGATGCTGCGTTGCTGTTTCAGTTTCGCAAGGTTAGCGCTTCAATGGGACGCGGGTAGCGGTCAAATGGGTTTGTAGAGATATCTGCAAGTTTCCGGATCAGTGGGTTTTCTTTTTGATCCAGTCCTTTGTAGAATGTCCTGTTGAGTTTGAGGAGATGGTCGTCCAACATCTCGACGCCTAGGTCTCTGTGGAGGTCTGCTATTCGTGTGAACATGGGAGCACCTGCTGCAATCCGTAAGGCCTTGCTCTGTAGTATTTGTAGGTCCTTCCGAAGCTGTGGACGGCAGCCACTCCAAACTGGTGAAGCGTATGTCATAGTTGGTCGAATTATTGCGGTGATTACTCGCACCTTGCTCTGCATGGGCATCGACTTAGGCTTCAGGAGTGGGTATAATGCAGCCAGTTTGGATGCTGCTTTCTGGCAGGTCTTCTCTATGTGGTTTCTCCAGCTGAGTTTAGAGTCCAGAGTCACCCCCAGGTAGGAGCTGCTGTTTTCCCATTTGACCTCATCCCCATTGAGGAGGATCTGCGGGTGTTTCCTGTTCTGCTTCCTGGTAAATAAGGTTGCTGTGGTTTTGCTTGAGTTCAGGGTTATCTGCCAGTCGCCATTCGGAGAGTCTGCAAAGCGATGTCTCCAGGTTTTTCGCCACTTCTTTGTCGCTGAAGGATTGAGAGATGACTGCAACATCATCCGCGTAAAGGGCAAGATTAGTCTTCTTTAGGTCAGTGGGTATGTCGTTTGTGAATATGTTGAAGAGGAATGGTCCTAGGATTGACCCCTGAGGCACCCCAGCTAGAATTGGGCGCGGCGATGAGCATTCTTCTCGCACTGCCACGTGAAAGGTCCGTTTTGTCAGGTAGCTGGTCAGCAACTTGACCAGGTAGCTGGGAAACTGGAGCTTGATAAGTTTGTAGAGCAGACCCTCATGCCATACTCGGTCAAATGCTTTGGCTACATCCAGAAAAACTACTCCAGTAGACTTGTTGATGTTGAATCCGTGGTTGATGATGTCCACCACTCTGAGGAGTTGGTGATTGGTTGAGTGGTCTTTCCGGAACCCAAACTGTTCTTTGGCAAGTAGGTTGTTGCTTGCCGCGAAGTCAGCGAGACGGGCAAGGATAACTTTTTCGAAGAGTTTTGATAGGCCAGATAGCAGACTTATGGGGCGGTAGTTTGCAGGGTCTCGCAGTGGTTTCCCAGCCTTGGGGAATACGACGACTCTTGTTCTTTCCAGGCGTTTGGGAAGTACTGATGCTGCATGCACGCGTTAAATATCTCAGCAAGGTGGTCTACTGCGGTATCTGGGAGCATCTTGATGGCTTGGTTGACTATTCCGTCCTTCCCTGGTGCCTTGCCGTTTTTTAGTGTTTTTGCCAGGGCCAGTAATTCGCCCATTGAGCATTCCTCAATGTGTGCAGTTTCCGTTTCAGGTGGGTGCTCCTGGTGATGCTTGGCGACCTCTTGCTCGACTTCTGTTGTCAGCTTGCTTGCCTGGTTAGGCCTGAAGGATGCCTCCAGCGTGTTAGCGAAGACCTCAGCCTTGTCCCTGTTGCTGCATGCCAGGTGAGTCGTCCCCTGTATCGGTGGATTGGCTTCCTTCTTTCCAGTCAGGCGTCGGGTCATTCTCCAGAGAGAGTTGTCTGAGTCCTTTAGGTTAGCTGTAGCTGCTTCCCATTTTTCACCTCTGTGCTGGCTTATTTGTATCTTCAGCTGCCTTGTCAGCTCATTATACTTCTTCAGCAGGTCGGGGGTGCGATTCCTTTGCCACTCTCTGCGAGCTCTGTTCTTTTCAGCTATTGACTGCTTGATGCCCTTTGGGAGATCGTAGATAGAGCATCGTTGGAGTTTCTGTTCTGGCGTGCTGCGCGCAATAGCTGTGTGGATTGAGGCTGTGAGGTGGTGGACTGCCTGGTCAATGTCTTCAATGCTGCTTAGGGGACCAGGGACCAGTGTCTCCTCCAGGCATCTCTTGTATAGGCACCAGTCCGCCTTCTTGAAGTTGTGCCTGGTGCCCTGTTGCTGGTCTTCAAGTACGTCTCCAACTGTGATCAACACTGGGTTGTGGTCGGATGTCAGCGCTGTTAGGGTTTCAAGCTCCATAGACTGGGAGAGATTCTTCAAGACCACAATGTCCAGAACATCTGGTTTATGCAGTGCAGAGCCTGGATAGTGTGTTGGTTGAGTCGGGCCGGCCACTACGAAGTCCTCCTTCTTTGAGTGGGCAAGTAGGGCGTGTCCTTTGCTGTTTCCCGTCCGAGAGTTCCAGCATTTGTGCTTAGCATTAAGGTCGCCTCCAATTAGTGTTGGGATGCTGGGGTCCAATAAAGCATCCAAGTCCTTTGGGCTTAGCTTGCCTGGGGGTGAGTAGGCGGCGATCAGCCGCAGCGGGCCTGCAGATGTCTGGATCTGTATGCCAGTTGCCTCAATGCTCCCAACTGGTGGTAGTACAATCTCGTGGTGCTTCACTTTTGTGTTGACAATGATGGCTGTTCCTCCGCCCCTGGCTCCATTGGGGCGATCTGTGCGGTACACCCTGTGGTTAGCTAGGTTAAGCTTCTGGCTTCCTTGGAGATGAGTCTCAGAGATAAGCGCAACGCTCACATCCTTAGTTTCCATCAGGTGTAGGAGTTCATCTGTTTTCTTCTGAATGCTGTTAGCATTCCACATCACGAAGAGAGTGTTTCTTTTAGTCTTTGCTGCCATGGGAGTTGCTTTCTTCACCTGGGAAAAGTCCGGCGATGATATTCGCCACCATTGTCACCATGGGGTGGATGTCCATGTCTGCGACGACTTTCGCAATCTTCACAATGAGTTCCTGCCAGTTGATGGTTGAGCCTAATCCACAGGATGGTCCCGGTACGGCTGTTGGTGGTGGGCTGGCTTGTTTAGGTACCGTGACGTCCGCGTATGTCCTTCCATCCATGTGTGCATCACTACTGCTGTTGGTTGCAGTGGGGGTTGGGATCCTGTGGTCCAGTGCAGGTCGGCGGTTGTAGGTCTTCCTTTGGTGCTGGTCTGTTGCCGCTGATTGTTGGGAAGACCTTTGTGGTTGTGGGGGTGGCATGCGTTGTTCTACCTTCTTTGCGTTCTGTAGGTAGGGACAGCCGCGATAGCTCGCTGGGTGGGGTCCGGCGCAGTTGGCGCATTTTGCTGGTTCAGTTTCCCGGTTCCTAGTGCATTGGTTAGAGGTGTGCTCTCCTCCACAGCGTACGCACTTTGGCTTCTGTTTGCAGAAGGCAGAGGTGTGCCCCAAGCGCTAGCCGTTGTAACACATGACTGGTCCTCGTTTCCCTCTAGGTGCTTCTGTGGTTACGATGCAGCTGCAGAGACGTGTGACTCCTGAGAGGTCTGCTGCCTTCCCATTCTGGCTTGGGGACAGGGTAACAACAAAGAGGGGAAATTTTTTGTTCTTGTCTGCTGGAGAGGCAATCTGTGTGACATTTTTGACTGGGAGACCAAGGTCAGCGAAGTCCCCTGTGATGTGCTCACGTGAAGCATTTGCTGGGAGCCCCCGTATTACAAATCGCTGGGCTTTTACTGTGGTCATAGAGAAGGTATGGTACTCCATTTCCTGTTCCGTTAGTACGGTGGTCACGCTCCTGTAGTCCTCTGGGGTGGTGAGCATAATCTTGGCTTGGTCTTGCCTGGGCTTGATTGTGTAGGCAGAGTCACAATGTTCATCCAGAAGTTCCACGAGGTCCTTGTGTGTGGCCAAATTCTTCAGGATGATGGGGGGGATCCGTGCTCTTTTTGTGGGACCTGAAGAGGTCCCTGGTTTAGCTGCCCCGTGATCCTGGGGGCTGGCGTCGCAGTCCTGGGTCTGTTGGAGAGCCTAGTAGCGGTTAGAAGTCGCAACTGTGGGGCTTGTGAGAGGTGCGCGGGCAAGCTTTGCTTGTTTTTCCGGTGAGTTAGGAATGGAGTCACGCCCTTTTCTCTTTGTCTGTATGCGCCATTCCATGTCGTCTCCGGTGTTGCAGGGTTGGGCGCTTGCGTCTGCATCCATGGTTGATGCTGCTTGGTGGGGGGGCTGTGGATCTCCTTGGGCAGACATGCTGTAGCAGCTAGAGGGCTGTAGCAGGAACTCACTGTTTATGTAGACCCCCGGTAATCCAGCGGCGACTCACAGGAAGGCTGCACCGGGCCGCAGCAGGAGCAGTCAGTCCGGCAGGAGCAGTCAGTCTGGGAGGGTCTAGAAAAGCCCTTGGGATACTCAGGCAGCCAGCCTGCCCCCCTCTCTGGTGCGCAGCCTGGCCCCGGTCAAGCCAGGGAGACGCAGGCCCAGCACCCAAGAGGAGTTAGCTGGTTAGTGGGGCTAGCCCTTCTCCTTCCCCTCCTTGGAGCGCAGCCTGGCCCCGGTCAAGCCAGGGAACACAGGCCCAGCACCTCGGAGGAGTGGGGAGAGAGGGTGGAGCGAGGGAGGGAGAGAGAGCCCTATTCCGGTGCTGCCATCAGCTGTAGCTTCCCCTCCTTAGCGCGCAGCCTGGCCCCGGACAAGCCAGGGAACGCAGGCCCAGCACCTCAGAGGATGAGCAGAGAGCGAGGGCGGGAGGGAGAGCCCTAATCAGCTGCTCCCGTCGTCACAGCTGACTGCCATCTCCGTCTGTCTGTCTGTCGGACTTAGCCTGTCTGCAGACAGTTAAATACCCCCGGTGATGAGAGGGGAGGGGCTGCCGGTCCACTCACGCCCCCTCAGATTCCTGGGGCTTCGAGTCCTGCCCCAAGCTGCTGTTCACTGGCCTCAAACCGGAACGAGCGTCTCCCGCGAAGCGGGAGGCGCATGTTGTAGAAGTATTCCTGGTGATGAGAGAGGAGGGGCTGCCGGTCCACTTACAGCCCCGCTGATTCCTGGGGCTTCGAGTCCTGCCCCAAGCTGCTGTTCACTGGCCTCAAACCGGAACGAGCGTCTCCCGCAAAGCGGGAGGCGCATGTTGTAGAAGTATTCCTGGTGATGAGAGAGGAGGGGCTGCCGGTCCACTTACAGCCCCGCTGATTCCTGGGGCTTCGAGTCCTGCCCCAAGCTGCTGTTCACTGGCCTCAAACCGGAAAGAAGCGTCTCCCGCAAAGCGGGAGGCGCAAGAGGTAGAAGTATCCCCCGGTGATGAGAGGGGAGGGGCTGCCGGTCCACTCACGCCCCCCCAGATTCCTGGGGCTTCGAGTCCTGCCCCAAGCTGCTGTTCACTGGCCCCAAACCGGAACGAAGCGTGGAGGAAGTGCAGGACTTCAGTGCGCTGCGGCTACACTCCTGCAGGACTTCTGGGCGCTGCGGACTGAACACCCTGAAGGAGCCTCCACTGAGAAATGAGCTGAGGTTGCAGTATGCGTGGTGCTCTTGTGCTTCAGACAGGCCCTTTGTAGGGTCTGAAACAGCCTGTTGTAGGAGCAATCTCTCTCGCCATGGCCAAGAGCTCCTAGTTTCTGCGGGCCGCAGCAGCTGCTTGACACATCCTACCCTCGCACAGCGATGTGCAGGACAACCCCCTTGCTGACTTTATGGTCACTTGGGCCTCGGGCTCTGTTGCATTATATGCACTGTTGCTCGAAAAAGAAGAAAGAGCCGGGCATCTGCAGTAAAGGAGCTGATGTGTAAGTGATTTAAAGCTGGCAAAGATTGTATAAGCGATCAAGAAGTAACCACCTGCAGCCTTTACCCTCGCGTCGTGGGTGACTTATCCTTGAGCAGTTTTAGGAGAGAACTGTGTTCATCTCAGAAAATTTAAATTAGTATGTGTTGCTTAATTTCCAATTTTGCAAGTGCCTTAGTAACACAGCTTCTGGACACTGGCGAAACGAAACTTGAGGTGGCCCTCTGCAAGCTACGTGGAGGGGCCCCCTCCGGACTCAATCATGAACTCTATGGCCAGAGTACTGTGCTGAGGGGTCCCCTGAAGCTTGGCCCCCCGCAGCACAGGGAATGCTGCGGGGGGCCAAATAATAAAAAATTATGCATTTAATAAGTGACGTAAATATTTATTTCGCATAATGCCATGCAAGTGTTTTTGTTTTGCATTGCATGTGGCCCCTTGATATGTGAATTTGGCATCTTTTGGTGGTATGAAATGGTTGAGCACTTTTGTAATGGGAGATGGGGTAATACTTTATATTATAAACTTGTTCACACATAACATTGCGTTATATTTCTGTCACGCTGGGTGGGAGCATCACATCATCCTTCCCGGAATTCCTTCCTCGTAATTCTGGCGAAATATGTTCCTCTGGTTCAGGCAAAGCCGTGTTTGCAGTCCTCCATGAAGACACAATGAATCAATGTGGGTAACACTATGGCACCATTGTTGCGTGATTTGTGACAAAGAGCTGCGAATTGCTTGGAAGACAGAGCAGATACTTAAGTGCAATAATAATGCCAGAGCAGGGGGGTGCTGTCAGCAGGGTATACAAACAATATATTCTCGTACCCCTATGTTCTGTTATGCTCTGTTGTGTTATGTTGTGTTGGTCTGTTTCATTATATTGTGAGAGGCCTCCAAGCACTGCAAATATACACCAGAGATGGAACTGTAAAACCTTCTTGTTTATTATACCTCTCAGGACCATTGTCCCTCAGGGTATGGGGGAGATGGGGGTCAAAGGCATATGCAATATACTCAAAAAGAAGATTTTTCCCACCTCAGGGTTCCAAAGGACATACTAGGGTTGAAAATAGTGCTTTAAATGATGGAAAACATTCTGGACCTTTGCCGAATCTTAAAACTTGAACAAATAGCGGGTTCTTTGTACCGCAAGGGGTACAGAACCAGCATTGCTCACTAGGTTTGCTATCTATTTTGTGGACCAGCGCTTATACTTTTCGTTAGGGCTGCATTACAGTTTTGGTACTTACCTGTTTTATCAATACTATAAGTGAGGACAGTTTTCACCCTGTTGTTGCAGCTAAGGAGTTGTCTTTTGTTTAACATCGCACATTCTTCATCGTGTCATGCTAATTTTTGGAGGGGCAGGGTGTAAAGATGAGTGGACGCAGGGTTGGAGGTTGAAGGTAAGTCTTTATTTAAGTCAAACCCTGACACCAGAAGAGCGTGTCGCCTCTTCAAGAAGACAGCATAAACTGCCGTTCCCAACCGCTGCCTGTGCCCAGGGTTCTAGAACAGAATGTAAGTTTGCCATAGTATCCTGGGCATACGTGCACTGAGAGGACAAGGCGTCTTGCGACATACAGGAATCATAACACATCTCCTTTTCATCAAATAATAAAGAGAAATAAATGTATGAAGGGCAAAGAGGGAAAGAATAACAAGATAAACTATAAGGGAGGTAAGCAAGGGATAACAAGATAAAATGCAACCTAGAACAATGCAAACTACACAAGAAAAGCAGGGGATAGGTTCCTGTAATAATAAAGAAATACAATTAGTAACGCACAGAAGGGTAACCTGAAGGGTGCAGGTTATTCACATACAAAATCCTGCAATTTAGCGGGTATTTTAGCTTCCCTGACCCGTTTACTTACATAGTGTGCTCTCCTAGTACCATTCTCCCTATGTGAGTTATCATTAAAGGAACCATCCTGTTTGACGGTCTTATCATCCATGCCTTGCATATGGTTATGCCCTAGAATAACAGGATCATCCAATACTTCATCCTTGGTATCCTCAATGACTCCTTCATCCATGTCCTGCACAACGCTTCCCCTCTGCACAACCGTTTTACTCAAGGATCCACCCACCTCACCTTCAATTCAAGGGTGCTGTCCTCCCTGATCCCATCATCCAAAAGGAAATCAAACTTGAGGTTGCCCAAAGGCATGTGGCACACAGAATCTGTTTGCTGCTGCAGGACATTTCTTCTCCTTTACACAATGATAAGGACGAGAAATGCCAAATCTTTCTGTCACTCAAGAGAGCAGAGTTACAGAAAATATTCTTCACGACCATGGGCTGTGAAAAATGACTGTCCGTTTGTCATGAAACCACTCCTTTTCACTCTGACTCTGTCACCTACATGCATGCTAACAGGTTTGCTCCCATGTTTAGAATCGTGATATAGCCTTATAGCCCGCCGTAGGGTGCTTTACCGGCTATTAACCCCTTCGATGCTGTTGACGGAACGGTTCCGTCATGCACGTCGGGTGAGCTGTGCAGATGACGGAACCGTTCCGTCATGACTCCGCCCGCGCAAGGCGGAGTCAGCATGGGCGGGGAATTTGCGCCGCACGGAAGCGGTTAAAGACCCTCTCCAGCGTTCAAGATAGAGGGACTTTAATAGCCGGTATAGCCCAGCTATGAAGGGCTATAAGGCTATTAGAACATTCTGCCACTATAGGGCAGAATGTTCTAACAAAAAAAAACAAAGCCTTATGGGAGCGTGAGGGGATTGGAATCCCCTCAGGCTCCTTGAAGCCTTTGTTCACAGCCAGAGCAGTAAACAAAGAAACATTGGAATGTTGGAGCTCCAGGCTTTTACCAGCCATTATAAGCCCGGAGCACGCCATTGTTTTCAATGGGGCTACCAACATTCCAATGTTCAAATATTTCTTACTCATGAGCTGGGAGTGTAGAAGTTTCTCCTTAACCCTCTCCAAAGACCAAACAGCTTTCTTGGGTGCTGACAACGACCCCACATTATCACTAGTGATAGGATTTCTACCTCTCAATAAAACGAAATGACGCACGCCAAGAGTTTTGCACGGTGTAACGCAGAAAGCGCACAGATTATGTATCAATTATTTCCTTCAAAATAGATAGTTATGATTGGCTAGCTGGACAATTCCTTTAATTACACAATTGAATCTCTCGACAGCACCGTTACCAGCTGGATGATGCAAGAGGTGGTCTTGTGCTGTTATCCTTCATAAATTTCTTGAAGGTATCCAAAACAAATTGGGGACAGTTGTCGCTCACAATACATTTCTCATACCCTCTCTCAAAAATAACTTCTGCAGAAAAGTAATAATTGTGTTGTTATCAGTTTTCAGTTCAATCTCCACTTCTGGCCATTTAGAAAAATGGTCTACAAAGACAATTAGGTACAATTGTACTCTATTCCCCCAAATGGGGCCTGTGATGTCAAAACCTAACCTCATCCAGGGCATACTGGGACTAGAAAAGGGGTGCAATGATGGTATAAAAGTGCATTGGGGC
>NW_028246715.1:0-89695 GCF_964263255.1 Lissotriton vulgaris | reverse complement strand
CGCCGGCAGCTTTTCAGTTTTTTATCAACGATGTGCTGTAAGAGTACATAGACGTATTTGTCATCGTTTACATCGACGACATCCTGGTTTACTCCATGGAGGTTTCTAATTACACAGAACAGGTGTGTAAGGTGTTGGACAAGTTGAGGGAACACCAACTGTATGTTAAACTGAGCAAATGTGAATTTGGGGTAACCGAAGTTGAATTCCTGGGAGTGATGCTCAGTCCTAATGGGTTACAAATGTCAGAACGCAAGGTGACGGCGGTTCAGAAATGGCCTACCCCAAAGAACGTTAGGGAGGTCCAGAGTTTTCTGGACTTCGCTAACTACTATCGCCGTTTCATTCAGCATTTCTCGCAGGTGGCGGTTCCCATCACCAGGCTGCTGAGGAAGGGGGTGCCTTTTGTGTGGACAAAAGAGGCTGGGGAGGCGTTCGAGAGTTTAAAGACTTCGTTTATCACTGCTCCTGTGCTTTCCCATCCTGACCTAGAACGTCCATTCGTGGTGGAGGCTGATGCCTCTGATGAGGCAATAGGGGCGGTCCTATCTCAAAGAGACCCTGGTACAGGACAGCTCCATCCGGTAGCTTATCTATCTAGAAAGCTGAGTCCTGCTGAGCTCAACTATACTATAGCAGAGAAAGAACTCCTTTCCATCAATGGAGCTTTTCAGGGTTGGAGGCAGTATTTGTGGGGGGCTCGTTATGCCGTCACTGTGAACACAGACCATCGAAACCTACAATACATGTCGTCTGCAAGACATCTCACACAAAGACAGATTCGCTGGATGTTGTTTTTTGCTGAATATGAGTTTGTAGTCACATTCAGGCCGGGTAGGGAGAATCGCAAGGCGGATGCTTTGTCCAGACAAATAATGGCAGCCTAGAACTCATGATAAACTGTGCATGCAGACGGTTTCCAGTGAATTGGACTCTGCTTGTTCCATGTGAGAGATGATCATAGAGTAATGCCAGTGGATTGGGTTGCACCAGTGGAAGGTCTTCTAAATTCAGACTTTGACTGCGTGAGAACTCTGTTGTCACTGCCGGGTAGTGGAGGACCACAACATCCAGCACCCTTAGTGGCAGTCAGCACCATGACCCATACCAGCACGCTAGGAGGCGCTTATCTGCTGCTTGGGGATCCCGCTACGCTGGCCCGTCTGTGCCTGTCTAACATCTAAAGCCCGGACTGTGAGCCTTCTGGACTGGCATGGGAAAGAAAAAGGCAACATCACTGGAGGCAGGGGGGGATATTTCAACATTAGACTCATTTTTGCAGAAAGCTACTACAGCTATCTCAAATAAGATTGCTCCAACTGATAAAAGGCTGTTGTTGGGTGGGAATGACACTATAAATGAACTTGCATTGGAAGTACATAATTTACTGAATGAAAACGTATTGTTGAATCCCCCCAGTCCTGGTCCCATGGGTAGCAAATAGGCCACCCTAGCGTGTCTCATGCCTGACCCGCCTAATCCAGTATCGAAAAAGGCTCCACCAAAGCGGAATTTGGGGACAAATAGACTAACCTCAACCAAGAAAGCAAAAGAAACGAAGAAGTCGGCCCCTACACAGCCGGCCATAGACTTTACCAGCCAATCACAGTACAAAGAACATCTGAATAATCAATCATTAGATAATATTGTGGGAGACAAAATGCCATCCTCCGTTACCAATACTGGCATGATTGACTTCATCATAAGAGATGCTCAAATCTGTATTGAACAAGAAGACATTGAGTGAAGGGGTGATTTTAAATAAATGCAAATGTAAGTGTAATTGTAATATAAGTTCAACATCAAGTATTAACGTAGACTCAAAGCCACTTTCCTCTCCAGAAAAGCAAATTGAAAAAGGAGGAGGTAAAGCCCCAGTTGCGATCGGCTCAACTTTTGAGTCAAACCGAGGACAGGAGGCACCCATGGTAATAGGGCGTACTGAGGTCTCTCAAAACACGGCACAAATGATTGGTCCTCAAAGGTGACAGGTTGAGCCTCATGGCAGGCACCTCACTTCCCATTGATAATAGCTCATTGAACAAAAAAGCGCCTAACAAAATTAAATTTTTAAATCTTCCACCAGCCAACCTGCCCACTTGTATTAGATGGTAAATGTTCCATCCCTTAGAGTAGAGCAGCAAGAAATAACCACCCAGTTGATGGACAAATCGAGACATTGTCTAGCTAAGACCGCCACACTTCCAATATCACTGTCTATCTATAATCATCTAATCATGGCCAGAAGGGTATTCTTGGTAGAAACATCTGAGAAAGTGATCGACAGTGACTGTGTGGTGTTAAACTTTGAAAAAAAATTAAATTTGTTGTAGGCGAACTGTTAGCCCGGCTCCCTATAAGTTACACTTCCAGCTCACAAATATATGTAGTTCCTCTACGTTTCTTCTATCAACCTTTAAATATGCAAGGACCAACCCCCAACAGTGTATATTATTAGGGGAACAAAGCGAGGAAATGGACAGAAAGGGGGGAGAGTCAAACTCTTACTACTAATAATGGATATGCAGCGTTAACAGATTTAAATAGCTACGATTGACTATTTTTTCATGTTTCTCTTGAAACTAGCCCCGAACTAGAAGGCAGTAAAGGGCCTGAAGTATTGATGACTACTTTAATAACGCAAATGCATTTCTAGATAAAAGAAACAGCACTGTCATAGTCCCCTCCTTATGCACTACCTCATTGCCTATCCATAGAGAGGTCATAGATAGCTCTAACCAAGTTAGTGACACCACAAGAGCCAGCAATCATTATTCTTTACTATCATGGAATATAGCAGGATGCAAAAATAAAAAATATATAAGGATGATTGGCACAAATAGCTCTCTTACTATCAAATTCTAAGAGGTCGATTCCGATCTCGGTCAGAAGGGCTCTGAATGCAATCCAGAGAGAAGAAGGTACGAGTCGGACGCATGTTTTCCGACCGACTCATACACCTGTACAAGCGAGCAAGTACGATGCGACTGTACACGTGTGTTCCGACCAAACAGTTTCCGGATCCCACCCGCTCCAATTGACTCGTACAGACACGATTCGCACTGCGCAATAGAGACGTTTTACAACCGAGCGAGTATGATGTAGGTGTTGAACAGCCGGATCGAGCCGAAGTTTCTGGCTCGCAAAACGTTCGGGAAGCTGCCTTTGGGAGTCAGCGTCGGACCTCCCGTCACCCGCAGCCTTACGACTCAGACACAGGAGGAGACCCAAGGGTCTTCCCAACACAGGCGTGTATGATGCGGATGGCACCGACTCGTACCCACCATAGGGGGTCCCTTGTGCGAGACATACCCATTCCGTCAATGAGAGCCAATGTACGCGTCGTACGATCGGCTCCCATTGACTTCAATAGGAGCCCAACCTAACTGAATCCAACAGCATGATAAATAGTAACTATAGCACCAATTGGTTAATAATAAATTATTACAATAATAATTTTGAAAATCCAATGGCTGTGGCTACGGAACTCAAAGATGGTCTGGAAGATATAATCCTCTCACAAGTAAAACCAGTCTATATCTTTTGGGCGGGCAATTTTAAAATAACAAAATGCATGAACGAAGATTACCGTATGTGCCCACAAATAGCACAATCCGATGAGCTAGAAGACCATTTTTTACACTCCATCTAGGGAAATGTCTTATATAATTTATTAATGGTCTGGCACTTAACACTTAGAACCCAAAGTGTACACAATAATGCACAAATGATTCCTACATTCTATAGAGCCGGGTCCTACTCGACCATAAACTATATAATAACAACTAAAAGTCAGAAAAATATTTCTACTAAAATAAATATAAAGGTGACGGAATTTAGCGATTATGCAATGATCTTCACTAGCCTCCTGTGGCAATACCAAGGGCTTACAGGAAGGAGTGCCACAATCCCAAAACCGATTCTGGCCAGGCAGAATGGATATTCATTAAGGTGGAATAAAGTTGATGAAAATGTTCTCCTCACACAGTTAATATCCACCAACTATAATGAGATACCGTCATGCTTAGATTTGCCAACAGATATCAAACAGGTAGTCAAAGCATTTATTAAAATTCTGGACGGGGCTTGGCCAAGATGGCGGCGAGGTACGACGCTCTGCTTTGTCGCTCCCACCCCCGCTGGTCTAATCGCAATATCCTTGGGGTGCAATGCTGTGGTCGCGGAGGCAAAACTGGCAGAAAATCCTTGCTGGGTTGGGGCCCACGGGCTGGGAGGAGAGCCCTGATCAACAGCCCCGGACCATGCATCCGCCGGGAGCAGTGTTGGAGCCGGTAGGTCGCAGCCACCCTGTTCGGGTGGTGCATGAGAAAGAGTGTGAATTGGGGGCCTACCCTGGTGAAACCCCCAAGCGGCAACCTACTACTGACGCAGGACCCCAATGAGATCAGGTCCATTGAGGTGGCCTAGTGCAGATTCCCGATGGGTGCCAGAACAACGGGCTATGAGTCTGTGTGGCCTACCAGCATGCCGTGATCCGGCAGAGACGCCCTACACCCCCCTGACCGGCAGAGCCTCTAGAGAGTTAAGAAGCACCCAGGGCCCAGAGGTGAGTAGTGCAATGCCATAGTAGAGAGGCAGATGCAGAGGACTGCAACGTACAGTGAAGAGTTGAGGCGCGACTCTCGCAAAGTCCTCCCAGTGCTCACGTGCTGGCCTAGGCCTCAACAGAGTAAGCTGGGCCCACGGAAGACCCCGAATCAGGTGTAGGAGCACAGATGCAGGCACACAGAGGGAGAACGCCCCCAGGGTCTTCCAGGAGTTTCCAAGGGGGAGACGGAGCAGCGAGGGGCCCTTAATCCAAAATTTCAGCTGAAGAAGGGCCTAATTGTCGCTTGTTGAGGAAACCAAGGCCCTGGCCCCTTGTCACACAAATGGATCTACCACGGGGTTGACTGGCCCAAGCCCACCAGGCACCAGCAGCAAATACCTGGAGCATCCGTGGCCCACAACGAGGAGCTGGGGGTAAAGTGCCGAAATAGAACGTAGCACATAACTGGCTATGGGAGACAGCCCAACAGGGGGAGAGAGCATAAACTATCTTGGGTTTTCCGGGACTGCTGGGCGGCCCCTGCACTTTTGACTCAGAGACAGAGAGAGCCTGCAGACCTACAAAGCGATCCGGGGCTACGGGCCTTGCTCAAGGGTCCTGGGAGCCTGCACGGACATAGACAACAAGGGTGACGCTAAGCGACAATGTCTACCGGCTGAGGGAAGAAAGACCGCTCCCTTAAAGACATGCAGACGCGGCCCCTGGGCAGCTGCATGATGGAAGCCTCATATGCTGAAGAGGCATCACGTGGGCTAGCAACTGGTCCAGCAGAAGAGCCTGTGACCCGGGCTTTCATGGAATCACTGTTCGTGGCCCTGAACGAGGAACTACTAACGATCAAGAAAGACCACACAATGGAGATTTAAGAGATCAGAAGGGATACAGGCGCTCCTGGCGATAGAGTTGCAGCACTGGAAGACAAAGGGGACACTTGAGATGAAGAAACTGAGGCACTGAGGCAAAAGGTGATTCAGCTCCAATAGCAACATATAGATCTACAGGCACACCTCGAGGAACTCGAGAACTGTTCCCAGAGGAACAACATCCGGACCCGAGAAGTGGCATCGAAAGCAGAGGGTGGTGATATCTTTGAGTATGTGAGGTAGCTGTTTAACCATCCACTGAGAACCTGCAAGCAGACGGAGGGGGGGGGGCGGGGATGGGAGATTGGCCACAACATGGACCCCATACATACTTCCTGGTGGCCAAGAATGGCTGATGGGCTGACTCTATACTCTTTGTGAGTTAACATTTCTCCTTTTTCTTTTTTTCTTTCTACTGTAGGGGATGGTTTTTGGGGCCTCCATTCACCAAGTACTTTTTCCAGAAGACACTTTGCACATACACCCACGCTGGCTCAGGATGGGACCATATATCAGACGGAGCGCTTAGAAAAGGATGGTCCCTCGCTGGATCACTGTTCACGTACCAAGAATGCAACCCACTAGGATCAAAATTCTCACCCTCAATGTGAGGGGTCTCAATAACTCAGTTAAACGACGAGTGATTGTATTATACCTAGTACATACAAAGGCAGACATTTGTCTCCTGCAAGAAACACATCTTTCAACAAGGGACTATTACAGACTTGAAAACATTAATTTCCCATCCAATTGTTTTTGTCAAGCTCTACCAAAACTGCAGGGGTGGCCATGTGGCTGTCACAAACCTTTCAGGGGAAGGTGATAAAGAAAGAGGCCGTAATCAAAGGGAGAATGCTCACTTATCGCTTTACAATGGGAGGTCAGGGATTAATAGTGGGAACAATTTACGCCCCAAATGAGTGTCTCAATGGTTAGAGGAGGCATACCCGGAAGCTGAGGTCAGACCCGGGACCAGGGTTCAATTCCCGACGCGGCAGCATCTGAGCCCAAGTGTCCACGGACTTGATAATTCTCACTTCGGTGCCTACTCGAATCACGGGTTCACACTCTGCAACTCTGGGCAATAGCTTGCTTAATCTCCACTACGGCTCCCCGCGGCGGGATGCCTGGCTTTCACCTTGGGGATGCCCAGTACGGGTTATCTCACAGGGAAAAGCCAGGATGGGTTCCCAATGCAAGCGCCGGGACACCCCGTTGGGGTAGTCGTGCGCTATATAAGATACACTAAAAAAAAAAAAAAACCTCCTTGGCACCAGAGATATATGCACACTGGCAGTAGTCACAGTGATACTCACAGCGACGCTCTCAGGCCACACAGAGGTGGTGCCCACGGTGTGCTGCCCCCTCAGGTCCACCCTTATAGGTAGTGGCGCCAGAGAAACACACTATTGCAAGCACGGAAGTAGTGGAGCAAATAAAGCGAACACTAGTGGGATTACCTGGTACATAATGACACACCAGAGATTACCACTTTCACTCTATGAGAAGCCCTCAAAGCAGTAGTACGGGGTGAGCTCATAAAGATATCCGCTGCTGACAATAAGATCCAAAAGGAGAACAGAGATAGTCTTGCACTACAGATCAGGGAACTAGAGAAAATACACCAGATGACAGGGGCCTCCAGGATAAGGCACAAACTCACATCAATGCGCTCCCAGCTGGCTGCACTAGACTTAGACAAGACAGGATATGCCGCCCTCCACTTATGCCATTCTTTCTATGTAGAGGGAGATAAATGCGGTTGCCGCTTAGCACAGAAACTGCACGAACAATGACAAAGGTCTAGGCATCCAGGCAATCAATGAACGGAAGGGAAACCCTGTGACGACAGATACTGAAATAGCCGAGACTTCCCAAGACTTCTATGAACACCTCTACTTGGGTCGAACACTAGACAATACAGAGAGCACTAGATACCTTAGCTACGTGCAAACATCTAGATTGAGGAAAGACCAAACCTCAACACTAGAGGAAGAGATCTGTATAGAAGAGGTAATCACTGCAATGTCCCGAATAAACTGGCTCCATCCCCAGGCCCAGATGGCTTTACTGTAACTGTCTATAAAACCTTCCGTCCAGAAGTAGCACCTCTATTGACCCGATTTTTCAATACCTTTTTCAAACAAGGAGTGATCCCAGCATCGATCCTTGAGGCCGCCATTTCAGTCATCCTAAACCTGGAAAGGACAAAACACATTTAGTTTATACCGGCCCATTTTACTGCTTAACATAGACTTAAAATTATTCACAGGAATATTGGCCCACAGGCTTAACAAGTACATGCTGGCCCTGATCGACCCCGACCAGGCAGGCTTTATTCCCCAGAGACAGACATGTGACAACACTAAAAGGGTCCAACACATACTAGACAAGGCTTCTAGAGTCCCAGGTAACTATATGATACTGACTGTAGACGCTGAAAAAGCATTTGACAGGGTTCACTGGCCTTACCTCGAACAAGTCCTGTCTCATTTCGTTCTGGGGGAGCTCTGCAGGACTCAGATCATAAACTGCTATTACCTACCCACAGCAACAGTGATAGTCAATGGCCACATATCTGCCCATCTCTGAATAGCTCAAGGCACGTGACAAGGGGGTTATATATGGAACCATTGGCACAGAAATTACGAACGCATCCACAGATCCTTGGGGTACCATTTGGAGGGGACAACCACATCATCTGTCTCTATGCAGATGACTTATTAGTGACTCTAAATAACCCTGACACATCCCTGGGAACCTTTATCATGGAACTGGACTCCTTTAGTAGAGCATCAGGGTTTAAAGTGAATGAAGGAAAATCTGTAGCTCTGAACCTCTCCCTTCTGCTGCAGAAGGTGGAACAGCTCAAGAAACTGTATCCGATCTAGTGGTCCCATGACTTTATACCCTATCTGCAAGTTCAAATAGCACCAACTGCACAAGTCACCGTTACTATCAACTACAATACTCTACACAGACAAATCCCACTGATATGCAGAGATGGAAATACCATCAGATCTCATGGTTAGGTAGAGTGGCAGCTATTAAAATGATGGTCCTTCCCAAAATATTATACTTGTTCCAAACACTTCCCCTCCATCCACCCCAAGGCATGATCCACAAACTACAGGCAGAGATCTCACACTTCATTTGGCAGGGCCGGAAACCTAGGATGAACAAGACTCTTAGCTATCTACCACCTAGTGAGGGCGGGTTCGGAATACCAAACCACCAACTGTATTAGAATGGAGCCTCTCTGAGTCGGAAAAACACTGGCTATTCCAGGACAGGGCAGTAGCACGAACATCGCTGATGAAAATTCCCTTTTTGAGAAAAGCACACAGACTGCGAAGCCTGTACTTGTACTCCAAACCCCAGACAACAATGGTAGTGTGGGATCAAACTAGTACCAAACATAACCTACTAATGTTGTTTCTTTCCCCTCTAACCCACCCCCTATTTGACAACCCAGATTCGATCCAGATTCACCATGTGGCGCCAAACAGCGCGTCGGGCCATGGGTCACTTCTTCGATGTCGAGGGGGTACTGTTGTTTCAGCAGATCAAAGCAGATTTCGGCATCCCATAGACAGAGCACCTGAGATATTTACAGCTCAGACACTGGCTATCACAGCCCTAAAACAAAACTGCGGCACAATGCCATCTCACCCACTATGAAAGATGGCTGCTGACTAAGACCTCGGACAAGAAACTGATTTCCGACCTGTACAAGATGCTAAATGTGTGGGAGAAACATATGTACAAAGCAGGGTGAAACAGATGGGAAAAAGGCATAGGCAGAGCTTTAGGTAACAAAGAGTGGGAGGGAAAATGTCATAGAGCTCGCCACACTGCCAATAACATAGCCCTAACTGACACACTCACAAAGGTACTGACCTATTGTTACTATACACCAGCAAGAGTACATAAGATTAAACCATCATAAAGAGCGACTGCTGGAGAAATTGCGGTGCACAAGGCATTCTGGTTCATATAATGTGGGATTGTCCCCAGATTCAACAAGCATTGACATAGCCAATAGGTCTCACTTTTGGTACCTTATAAGTAATTAGCCATGCAGCCCTTGATGTTGTCTAATGAAGGATATTATGCTGGATAACTAAACACATATAATGTCCCAAAGGCGATACCTATTGGCTATGCATTGGGGGGGCTAATAAGTGTTTAGGTAAAACTATTGACTTTGCCAATGTTTCTAAATTGTGCTGTATCGAAGTGTGGGTGCTGTGCAGCATGTTGATAAGTTGTAATTAAAAAGTGTAAGAAGCACTGAGTGATGCTGTGCTGGCCCTGAGTTATGCAGCAGTGATATTGAGTGATGCTGTGCTGGCCTTGAGTGATGCTGTGCTGGCCCGGAGTGATGCTGTGCTGGCCCTGAGTGATGCTGTGATGGTGCTGACTGATGCTCTGGTGGTGCTGACTGATGCTGTGGTGGTGCTGACTGATGCTGTGGTGCTGGAGAGTGATGCTGTGGTAGCACATAGGGATGCTGTGGAAGCACATAGGGATGCTGTGGTGTTCCTGAGTGATGTTGTGGTGGTGCTGAGTGATGCTGTGGTGAAGGTGAGTGAGCCTGTGGTGGCCCTGAGTGATGCTGTGGTGGTTTTGAGTGATGCTTTGGTGGTGCTGACTGATGATGTGGTGGTGCTGACTGATGATGTGGTGGTTCTGACTGATGATATGGTGGTGCTGACTGATGATGTGGTGGTCCTGACTGATGCTGTGGTGGTGCTGACTGAAGCTGTGGTGGTGCTGACTGATGCTGTTGTGTCCCTGAGTGATGCTGTGGTGGCACTGAAATGATGCTGTGGTGGCTCTGAGTGATGATGTGGTGGCCCTGAGTGATGCTGTAGTAGTGCTGACTGATGCTGTGGTGATGCTGATTGATGATGTGGAGCTGCTGAGTGATGCTAGTGGTACTGAGTGATGCTGTGGTGTTCATGGGTGATGCTGTGGTGGTACTGAGTGATGTTGTGGTGAAGGTGAGTGATTCTGTGGTGTCCCTGATTGATGCTGTGGTGGTGCTGACTGATGCTGTGGTGGTGCTGAGGGATGTGTGGGGGTGCTGAGTGATGATGTGGTGCTGCTGAGTGATGATGTGGTGGTGCTGACTAATGCTGTGGTGGTGCTGAGCGATGCTGTGCTGGCCCTGATTGATGCTATGGTGATTGTTAGACCTGACATCATTGGCTTGAGTCTCTCCTCCATTTTTTTCTGTTTGCCTCCACTGTTTACGGTGTTTTTGCTGGTATACTGCTTTGGGCACTGTGCCACTGCTGATCAGTGCCACAGTGCAAGTGCTCCCTATGTTAAATTACTGTATTGATTGAATTCCATGTTTGGCTTATTTGGTTTACTGTCAGTCCCTAGTCTAGTGCACCAGGAGTGCCAGGGCATGTAAATACCAATGCTGCTCGTGGGCCTGCAGCACATGTTGTGCCACCCACAGGAGCGGCCTAGTAAAAGTTTGTCTACAGGTCTGCCATTGCTAGACCTACGTGCAGTCTGGTACTGTCACGCTGACTGCGCAAGTACACCTACTTGCCAGTCCCTAAACCTTCCCTTAGCTTCATGTTAGTCACCCCTATGGTAGGCCCGAGGGCAGGGTGCATTGTAAGCATAAGGTAGGACAAGCCTGACAAGGTTGGCATGTCCTAATAGTGAATTACAGCCATATTCGTTTTTCACTATTGCAAGGTAACCTGCTCTCCATTAGTTAGAATGGGCTGCCTGGGTTATTAATGCTATAATCCTAGGTGGCTCGGGGAGCATGGTGCAATATCGAGTTTGGTATCCCTGAACTCGGGGTTTAATCACGCATCCATTTGTGTGGATGGTTTTTGGACTCTGGGTTTGAAAATAACACTTTTAGAAAGTGGCTATTTTCTTGTCTAACTATTTCTGGTTTCTGCTGGTTTGGTGTGTGTGTGACAGGAGCTGGGTGGCTCCAGAGATCTGCTGAGTCAGTGTGGGATGAGTGGGACATTTGCATTGAGAGTAGGGGGAGAGTAGCTTCTGATAGCCCGCCCTGCCTGATACAATGCTGGCTCCACCTCTTGCCAGGCGACTGATGGCTCTGTGCCTGCCAGGGACGATCCTAGCCCCACCTCCTGCCGGGAGGCTGATAGCTCTGCTCCTGCCAGTGACAATACTGGCTCCACCTCCTACTGGGCGGCTGAGGACTCTGCCCTGCACAGTGAATAGGCCAGGTGCCTCTGCCTGGCTACACCCACAACAAACCCAGGATGTTGGGAAATTCCCCTGCATGGACAAAGGGATCAAAGCCAAAAAGGGGTATAAGAGAAGGACCCCTGAACCAAGACTTTAGATCACTTCTGACAAGGAACCCTGAGACCAAGGACAAGAAGCCTGCTGATCCAAGGACTTGCCTACCCCTTCTGCCAGTGTGCTGTTTGCTGGGGGGAATCCTGCATTGCTTCTTTATTTTTGCCAAGGAACCAGGAGAGAGGAACTTTGTGTGTACTCTCAGACTTTGCTAAGAAAATCTCCAAGGACTGGAAGAGTGCCAGTCTCCTGCTGAAGTCACAGGGCTAAAGGACTTCATTTGCTAAAAGTGCTTGATGCTGGAACTTGTGAATCCAGCATCTCTGAAAGAATCCACCATTCCCGACGCCGACGGACGTCGCCGAATCCAGCTCGACATCGTGAGTAACGGCTCCAGTGTCCCGCTTCCTCGACGCCAGCAGCAACGCCAGCGAGTAGTGAGTTCGGCTCCAGCTCCAGTGACCTCGTGTCTGCACCGCTGCTGATCGCATCGACTTCGAGCCCTCTCGATGCCGTGAGCGCTGCTCACCTTTGCAACATCATCGACATCGACGACGACGCCGTCTCCTGCTTCGCCTCGTGAGCGCTGCTCCTGCCCGACTTCGATCGACGCCGCTGCAGGTCGCCCAGACTCCGAGGCCGGATCGACACCGAAGACGCGACGCCGGACATCTCAACGCCGCTGATCATCGAGTGCTTCACTTTTCCAAGGTACTGTGTTGTGGGGGTCAGTGCGACTCCGGGCTCGACGTAGCGCTCCTCGCGGTCGACGCCGAACCCTTTGGATTAACTTTGCCTCGACGGCGTGTGACTCCCGTGTGGGTTACATTGTTGCCAAGAACTGTGTTTTAAAGAAGAAGAGTTGCTTTTGATACTAAAGACTTTGTGCTAAGAAGAAATTACACTTGAACTATTATTTTTCCTTCCAAGAGTATTTATTAAGACTGTGGTATATTTTTGTCGTTATTTGGTCTTGTGCTAAGCCTTATATAAAAATACTTATTTTTATAATACTACTGTGTCGTGTCCATTTGTAGTGTATTCACTTTGTTACTGTATGTGGTCATAAATGCTTAACACACAGCCTCTGAGATAAGCCTGTCTGCTCTGCCAAGCTACCAAGGGGGTGAGCAGGGGTTATCTAAGGGTGATCCCCTTGCCCTGACTAGAAAAGGTGTGTCCCTATTTGTCAGAAGTGCATACCTCTGCCAACTAGAGACAGCCGGTTCTAACAGTGATGCTGAGGGACGCTGTGGTGGTGCTGACTGATGTTGTGGTGGCGCTGAGTGATATTGTTGTGTCCCTGGGTGATGCTGTGGTGATGCTGAGTGATCCTGTGGTGTTTTTGAGTGATGCATTGTTGGCTCTGAGTGATGATGTGGTGTCGCTTAGTGATGCTGTGGTGTGCCCCATTTTATTAAATACCCTTCCTCTAAAATGTAGCATTTTACCTTTGTTCACCAGGTTCTAGTCAGACGTAAAAACCTATTGTTCTATGTTTTTATGGAGTCACCAAGAGACTTTTAATACTTTCACTTGCACATAAAGCACATGTCTACTCATGCAAAGTAGGAAACTGGACTGTCAAATGTCGGAGGGTGTATGTTTAGATGTTGCACCCCCTTTTCTGAATCGCATAATGGGGTGTGGACAAGGCGGCAGAAGTGCATAAAGCCCAGTGCCTCACCTGAATATAAATTCATAATGGAGGCGTGGCCTGACGCGTCAAGATGGCGGTCGCACTTTGAGAGTGCTCCGGACCCCCTCTGTCATCCGCTTTCCATCCGCCCATTGACAGCTGCAATCGTCCCTTCACAGTGGTAGCCGGGGCTCCCCTGTCCCAGTGGCGGCCTTCCAATCCTGGTCCTGAACTGCTGCACGCCCTATTTGGGCCGCCTTTCTTCCCAGGGCCGTGCTCTACAACATGGCGGCCCCCTGGGAGGCCGATCTCTGACTCTGCGTGCTGGGCCCTGGTGAACCTCCCCCAGGCCCCCCTGCCTGCCATTTAGAAGGGAGCTCGGCCTACCTGTCCTCCGGTGCTGCTGGGGGCTGAGTCAGGCCCCGGGTCTCTGAAAAGCGGGGCGCGGTCGCGCTGTGAGGCCTGCCTGCCTCGAGGGGGTGAGTGCTTGCGAGCTGTGGGGCAGGGCGCCCCCGATGCGCTGGATTCACGGACGGCCTGCCTGCCGACCCGCTGTCCGCCCGGCCTGGTGTTTCTGGGCTGCTATCCTCGGGCAGCGGCGGTGAGTGACAAGGTTCACTGGAGCCTGCCTGCCCCCCCTGCGACTCCGATCTCCCTGGACCCTGGGGCAGTGGAGGTGGGGGATCTGCCTAGGCCAGCGGAGGCCTGTGCTCCAGCCTGTGTGCCTGGCTTTTGTGTCCTAGTGTGGCCTAGTTTGGGCCGCGGTGACTTCTGGGCGGCAGAGGGCTTCCACGAGTGGTTGCATGCATCCCGGCCATACTGCTCTGTCCATTTTGGCTGCCTCCTCCTGGAATTGGCTGCCTAATTGGGCAGCGGTTGGTTGCGCCGAGGCCTACCTTCCCCTTGGGCTTCTGATTTCCCCGGGGCTTCCGTGGACTGGACCTGTCAAGGACTGTAAGCTTTCCTGCACTACTGGGGGCCCTCCTGACGGTCTACCCTGCCTGCCCACCGTGACTGGGATTGGCTGTCTGTGTCAGGCAGCGGCGAGGTGCATGGGGCCTCCCTACCCTTCCCTGCCCTTCACCTCAGTTGCTCACCTAGGTCCCTCGGCACCCTAGTGGACCTTCTTTGTTGTCGCCGCTGCCTGGAGCTAACCAACTGACTGAAACTGCCTTTCACCCACTGACTACATCCTGGAGACTCACCTCCCCGAGCCCATTTGGTTGTTAGCCGTTTGGTGATCCTCATCCTTGGGGAGCTTATTCTAGTTGTCTGCGGGCTCTCCTCAGGAGTGGACAGTGACCTGGGGGGCTGACCCAGGCGGCCAGGACCAAGTATTGACAGTCTGGGTGCCAGGGACCCCACTCCTATTGGGGTGATTGCCTGCCCTCCCCGCCTGTTTGACGGTTGACCCCCACCTTCAGTTGTGATGGGTAGAACACGCGCCCCAAAGACCCCGACCACCCTCACCGAAACAACGACGGACAAATTCACCACGGGCGACTAGGAGCCGGGGGTGAGGGGAGAACCTGCCGCTCCGGTTCCCTCAGGGGGATCTATCCGCTATCCTCCAGGCCATTGGTGCGTCGCAGGCATCGGTGGAGAACAAGATTGGTGAGGTTCGGGTTTACATGGCTCTTATTTGGCAGGACCTGCGCAACGCCACAGTGCGAATCTCGGAGGCGGAGGAGCATCTCTCCACGGCTGAGGATGATTTAGGCCAGATACTCAAGACCCAGGTGGCCCATCTCCAAACTCGGACCTCGGAGCTTTACCGTCGGTCGAGAAGGCCGAAAACAGGGCGCGAAGGAACAATCTGTGCCTTATTGGGTTTCCCAAAAGAGTGGAGCAAGGCCAAGCAGACACATTCGTGGAGACTTGGGTGCGCACATGGATGCCTAAAGACTCCCTCTCCCCATGGTTTGCTTTTGAGCATGCCCACTGCTCCCTGGCTTCCCGGCCTCCACCTGGAGCTCCCGCCGGCCCATCATCCTGCAGATCCTCAGCTTCTGGGACAGGGACGTTATCCTTAGGGAGACCCGGAAGAAGGGCCCTCTGACCTTCCAGAACAGCAAGATCATAATTTTCCCAGACTACACCAGGGAGGTGCAGACCCAGCATCGCACTTATGACGAAGTTAAGCAGAAACTCTGTAGTCTGTGCCTCAGATATGGCATCCTCTTTCTGGCCCACCTTCGAATAATTTTTCAGGACAAAGCGTTTTTCTTTGACAGTCCCCAGGCGGCTTGAACCTGGCTTACGGAGGAGCTCCCTCTCCGGACCACGCTGGCCTCCTCCCCTGCTTGGAAGGTGCCCACGCAACCCCACTGGCATAAACCTACATCCCGGGGGTGTCACAACAGGTCTCGCAGGAAGGGTGCTCGCCGGGGATCAGCCTCCTGCTCCCCGGAGGATGCGCCTCAGCTGTCTCTTCCTCATGCGTCACCCAAAACGTCTGGGTCTCCCAACTCCACTGGTTCCCGGATCGACGTGGACCACACCACAGACCCTCCTGGGGCCTTATGCCAGGCCATCTCTGACTCTGACTTGTCGCGAATTCCTGTGCTCCAAGGTACTGGGAACAATGATAGGAACTGACCTTGAGTAGCTGTTGCATCACGATCTTACGCTGTTCTATTAGCAGCCCCTGCGGTGGTGTGCCCCTTTCCAGGCCCACGCACATGTAGAGGTCCACCACTGCCAGACCAAGCTCGGCCACCCACACTACCTGAATACTCTGACCTCATTGTAGGACTTGGTCTTGGTTATTTGTTCTTTCTTGTCTAGCTGTTAACTATTCTTTATCCGTCTACATGGAGGAGTCCATCTCTGCCAGGCTTATGGTTTGCTAACCGTTTTAGATTAGCTTCCGGATGCAGCTGCATTGCTGCTTTCTTGTTGTTTTTTGTGGCGACAGATGCTTTATGTTCCTAAGTGTAGGTTGGGGGGTGTTGGGGGGAGAGGGAGGGTGGGCAGACTGCTGTCTCTGATGGTTTGTTATTTTTGGCCGCCTACGGGCCGCTGTTTTTGGTATACTTGGCATCCAGCACTGTACACGCGCCACAGCTTGCAACACAGTGTTTTGCATACCATGCGTACTGTATCCCACTGCCCGGCTGGGGATGGCCTCCCTTGGGATCCAGGCATAGCAGTAGTAACGCTCCACACACAATACCTGCCCATATGATGTCCACTTTACACAGACCCCTCCACATTATATCGTGTTATTGGTCTACTAGACTGTATCAAGCGAACTGCAGTTCTCCGCAGCACCCAACGCCACTCTCCTGATATCCTCCTTTCACAGAAAACACACCTCTTAGGCACCCAATGTGCTTTTCTTGCACGCTATGTTTAAAACATAAGTGTGTCAAAGGAGCTAAATACCTTAACACTAATGTACAGGACAGAGCGAGCTGGAGCACCACCACTGTATGGGCCAGAGCTGAGCCACATGGCTGCTCCCGCAGCCGCTGCATTCTGGTAAGGATTTGTGCCACGTTTTCAAGAAGTATAACTGCAGGCACTCTCTCATGCGCAGTCGTAGGGTTGCGCACCTGTCAGGCACTATAAGAAATTCTCACTACTGTTAGCCTGAACTTCCTAGCTCATAATCATGGTGATGGGGCACACGGGTTGGGGAGCAGGAAATATAATTACTAGAACACTAGTGATACCATGTGCTACCCCAATCCCTAACTATGCCTTCAGTAGTAACTATCCACATCGCTAAAAAACTAAATTGGCCAAGTACTTTCACTCTTCACTGTTGAGGAGTTTATTTTACCATGTTTCCCCGGAGCGGTGGCATTAACAAGGAATTTGTACATATGACTACCACATCGGAGCACAACAGAATGACAAAACGGTGCGAGCACTAGAGCACCAAACTGGCCCGCCTTTCACTGTCCTGTCTAAGCTGCACAGCCATTAGGCAAATGATTCAGTCACTCTCCTGATGAGCCTCACATGATTCAGAATGCTGCAGCAGTGCAGCTGAATGTATGACGCACCTAACAGCCAGCGCGGACCGGTGCAGACAGCTTTCCTCATGCAGTGCAAATTATTATACAGCAGTCCTCCAGTCTTGACAGAGGAGGACAGGAAGGTCTATTATGCATGATAATTTTAATGCGGTGAATCGGGGCCTTGCCTTCAAATGCGTTAGGGTCACGCCTGATGCATGGCACTAGGCAGGACTGGAGGAAAGGATCTTTATTGAGAGGCAGACAGTTCACAAGTCCTATAAAAAGAAGTGGGGGGACTAACCAAGTGAGGCACTCAGCAAATTACATCATGACACGTGCCATCCATAGCTGCCAAGGTTTCAGATTGCTATGTGTGACATGCTCATAATTACAGTGTGGTTATGAGTGACATTTCAACAACTATGAGTGACACTTTCTTGCGAGCAAAAATCAAGCAACGAAGATGAGGAAACATAAATATAAATTGAGCAACGAGAAACTCTCAGAACACTGCTGCAAATGCCAGCTGCAGAAGACTATAATTAAAATGATAGCTATGGACATCTAGAAAGCAGGTCACATGGCTCCACTAAGAATTAACAACAAAAAGAGCAAGGACCTGCGGTTAGGCTGTAGAACCACTGGAGCGAAGCTGTGCAATAAGAGCCACTGACAATATAAGACAGCAGTTTAGTAGAGAACACAGATCTTTACTGGACCCCACCATTGTAGAAGTGGTATTGCTGGGTGCAAATGAGGCATTCAGAGTTGTAGGGGCATGAGCATCACCAGAGCCTGCCCTGATGTCCTAGGATAAATAGCTGTAGTGTCATAGAGCGAGTGACTAGTTACACACCTAGTAGTGCTACTCATCCCTTTGTAGGGTGTCGTATCGTATTATAGGACAATGTGTTTCTTGTGCGAGAAAGAATGTGCACAATACCAGGCAGAGCTGCTCTGGACCCGCAGATTTACGTAGTGTGAGTAACACAGTGAAAGACCTATTTATTAATCTCCTGACATTTTCTTGAGTTGTTACTTTTCAATAGCAGGCTCTTGTGGCCTCTTGTGTGCTTGTTTGGTAATTTATTGCCTGATAGTCAGCTATTATGATCTCACACATTTGTTTTTATTAGGTATATCATGAGTGCATTTAAGCCCATTATGAGATTTAACAAATTAGATTTTTCTTTGGGGTTGTGCTAAAAAAGTGGCACAATCCCGATGCAAAATCTGGGCCTCAACTAATTTTTAAAAAATGTAAACCCTGCCACAAAGAAATTGGCAACACGGGGAAGCATGTTAGTGGATATTTTATGCTTAATTGGTTACAAAGTCTGCATTTTCTAATATTTTATATGGTTAAGACATCTGCTGCAGAGGTGCCCAGTAACTATCAGGGAATAGTAATTGGTGAGATAACCCCGGAGGTTAAAGTATTTCTTGGAGAAATTTCTGTTTTGTGTAATTCCAGATCTTCCTCAAAGTCGTATAGAAGGTTAATGTGCCTGCAAGGCACATCATGTAATATGCAGATGACAGATTTTTTTTTAACGTTGATCCTTTTGTTACTTGCAGTTCATAAATAGTAAGCCTTTTAACATAGCACAGTGAGCTATGTAGGATATGTCACTGCTACACCTTTTAAACCTCACTGACTCATGCAACACATCTTGTACACTGATTTACAAGTTTGCATGATTTATTTTCAATCTGTATGTTATGTAATTCGCTCTGACACCCTACATTGGGATGTGTAGTGTTATAAAAGAAAGTAAAATAGTGCTATTTAAATTGTGTGTAAATACTGGGACAGACCAATACATCTGAGATACTAACAGTTCTTGCACTTACATAAAGGGACCTAACAAAGTCAAAAGCATGCCTCTCTTAAGTACCTGGGAAGAGCTGTGTGTTTTTGTTTCCTTCATTTGTATTTATATTTAAGTGTGAGGTTCCAGGCCACTCGATCAAAAGGAGGCCTAATGGCCCCTTAACATGGCCTTTATCTTTGATCCAGCTGGAGATGAATATTTAAAGGCCCCCCACGCTGCCTGCACTTTGCTGCTGGGATTGAAAAGCAGACAATGTGTAGGTGCTGCTGAACGTGTCTAGGAGTCTGAAAATGACACCTGGACAAGTTCAGCATATTTCTGTGGGGCCCAACGTCTTGGCAGGGTGGACGGCGTTCACCCTGTGAAAATAGTGGGTGGACTTACAACCCTGAGTAGGAACCGAATGGCTATCTGTACATCGTCCTGAGTAGTTGTTAATGCAAAATTAATTCACACAACCTTTTGGACTTCGGAGTGTATTTTTTTCCAAGGCGAGGGGTAAGTCACACGGTGGCTCTGAATTTCTTTAGGGCATAGAAGTCAAGGTGTATGAAAGAATGACAAGGTCTCAGATTTTCTTTTACTTCATATATTGTGACTCTTTCCTGTGG
Source organism: Lissotriton vulgaris (assembly GCF_964263255.1). NCBI lineage: Eukaryota > Metazoa > Chordata > Amphibia > Caudata > Salamandridae > Lissotriton > Lissotriton vulgaris. The sequence continues at coordinate 69,900 of NW_028246715.1, read as the reverse complement.
AGATTTTCATTGAGACAAGTCATTTCTAACCAGTGGCCGAAGTGGGGAGGGAAATGTAAGGGAAACATGGGCAGAGAATGAGAGGGTGGGAATCACCTGAGGATTGGGTAAATGGGCGGAGAAAGAGGTGTGGCCAGAAAGAACAAAACATCAGAATTATTAGTATTTGTTTGGCATTTCACTGGCCAGTTAAAGCTTATTATGTTATTTATTAAACCAATAGATACACATGTTTATTTAAGGTTTAATATGGGCTTTTGACTTTAAAATACATTCCCAAAGTGGGCTATGTTTCCAAACACCATGAATGATTGCAGTGGCCCTATGCTGCAGCAGGATCTAAATTATATTTATGCCCGCAAGCACTGCACTTTTCACAAAATGTACCTCGCCCGCGAGTCACAGCGCTCCGACAGCTGGGACATGATGTGATGCCCAGCTCTGTATGGTAATCAATGAACAGGATGTGTCAGGTAACAAGACAGTGAGGGTTACAAGGTGTAGGAGTCGCATGCCCTTATTAGCTCACTGTATTTTATTGCAATTTAAACGGAGCAGACTAGAAGCTAACATTTTAAAATGGATGTATTTATCCGTTATTCTTTTTATTCTGAATATCTTTCTTTTTCTTATTCTTTCAAGCTTAGTTAAGATGAATCAAGTAAAAGAAAGTGGTCCAGCCGTTAGAAAAAGAAAAAGGCTAGAGAGGAAGAATTTAAAAAGTGTGAAGGAGCACTACTGAAATACCTCTGTCGCGAAACAGAAACTACTAGTACTACTACTGTTACTGAAGCAATTTTAGATTCTGAATTGAAACCATCATCAAAGTCAAGTGATCCTTCAACTTCAACAAGTGATAAGGGGTATAACAGAAAAGAAAATTCAGCTGTTGACTTAAAGGATGTTGGCCTTTGGCCAAGTAAGATTAAGGATGACACACGCTCCTTACTGGTAGGACAAGGGGCGTCTGTGGTTCAACATCTAGATTCTGATTTTGGTGAAATGATTTGTGAGAGTGCTTCAAACAAAGAACAAACCAGAAAACTGACATGCGAGTAGTTTTTTCAAACTCTGCCAAATAATGAAAAAATGTTGAGGTCGTGGTTGGTGTACTCTCTTTCCAAGAAAGCTCTTTACTCCTTGTGTTGCAGACTATTTGCAGACAGAAGTCATTCAAATTTTGATTCTACAGAAGGATTCAACACGTGGTGGAAACTCAATCCTGAAATTTTCGATCATGAATCTAGTGTGGCCCATGTTTGATGTTTCACTCAATGAAAGGAGATGGAGTTTAGAATCCGATGTGGAGCAAGAATTGATAAAAAGGCACAAGAACAAGTTGAAAACGAAGTAAAGGAGTGGAGGGAGATACTTTCAAGATTGTTGGATATCATAGATTTCTAGCTAAACAAAATTTGGCTTTACGGGGTCACCGAGAAGGAATTCATTGCAAGACTCATGATGAACCTGAATCAACAGGAAATAAAGGACATTTTTTAGAATTAGTTAATCTGTTGGCAAAATACAATCCAGTGCTACGTGAACATACTGTAAGAATCAAGCTGGGAAACAAGTATGCTAAATCCTATATGTCGCCTACTATTCAGAATGAGTTTATAGAAATTTTGGGAGAAAAAGTAAGAGGCAAAGTTATCAAGCAAGTGAAAGAAGCAAAGTATTTTTCTATGATACACAACAGCACCCCTGATATATCTGATGAGCCATGTTTTATGCTACGTTAATATCAATGGAAATAAAGTGATGGTAGCGGAATCATTTGTGATTTTATTGAAACATCTGAGAATATTTCAAATATTATTTTGCAGAATTTAGAAAGCAACGGAATTGATATTCAAAATTGTAGAGTACAAGCATATGATAATGCTGCTGTGATGGCTGGTCAACTTACTGGCGTTCAAAGACGCATCAGGGAAATTAATGGATAAGCAGAATTTGTTGCATGTACAAATCACTCACTGAATTTGGCTGGTTTACATGCAGCTTCTGTTGCTGTGAATTCTGTTACCTTTTTTGTAACTGTGGTGTGTTTGTTCACCTTTTTTTCTTCCTTGACACATCACTGGGATGTGCTGCCTTCAGTCGCTGGTCAAAGTGTCAAGCGTGTAGGAGAAACTCGGTGGAGTGCACGGGGAGATGCTGTGGGTGTTGTAAAAAAGAATTACTCAAAAATCTTAAGTACTGTAGAACGATTAACTGCTGATGAAAGAACATAGAATAACCAGGTCAAATGCTCATGTGCTGCTTGTTGCTTTACAAACTTTTTCCTTCTTGTGCTTTCTTGGCCTATGGGAATCCGTCCTTGGAGAAATTAACGACACTCCTGTCTACCTCCAAACCAAAGGATTGAATATACAACAATGTGTCATAAAACTCAATGCTTTAAAAGCATTTTTAACTGAAATAGGTGTGAATTAGCTAACAATTCAGTAGCTCACGCCAAAGAAATTTGCGATGATCTTGGGATAGTCATGGATTGTTGGTCTAGAAAGAAGAAACTAATGACAGGTGAATAATCACGAGATGCTGAATTGTCATACAAAACTGAGTTAAGGAAAGAAATGTTTTCTTCACTGGACAGAGTGAACCAAGAAATCACCCAAAGATTTCAACAACTTCATGTTCTTGCTGAAAAATATGCCTTCCTCACTCCATCGAATCTTTTGAATGATCATTACGAATGTCAACTAATCATTATCATGATGACATTAATGAAGAAGAGTTCCTTGTTGAGAGAAAAAGACTTCAGAGTTGTATTTCTGTTGTTGATACGCAATGAAAACAGAGACATGGAAGGAAAGTCCCCTTGAACTTTTGTAGTTTATTCTAAAATACAGTCTTAAAAACTCAGTTCCAAATATTGTAATAGTACTGCAAATTTTCCTCATAATTACTGTAAGTTTTGCTGGTTGTAAAGGAGTTTTTTCTAAATTCAAATTGATTAAGAATTACCTAAGATCTACAATGAGTGCCTTGCGTTTAAGAAATCTTGCCATGCTGTTTGAAGAACAGCAACTGAGGGATGAAGTAGCCTTCAACGATGTCATAGATGATTTTGCTAATAGAAAAGCAAAAAAAATAACATTTTAAAATGTTGGATTTAAGTTTTACTTGAAAACTAAACATAGTGTTTTCATTTACTTTCCTATACATCATTTTGAATTTTTGTTGAATTTTTGGTGTGTATTAAGAGGGGCGGCAAACTAAAACAATACTTTTATATTATTACAAGGCCTAACAAAAATGTCAAATTAACCTTTGTGTTTTTTCAGTGAATTTACTATAATGAATTCATGTCTGTCTCCCTACCCCCCTCACTGTTCTTGTACAGGGGGCCCTCCCACCATGTTTGGGGTACAGGTTCTGAGGTGGGCATGCAGGACCCCAGGCCTCTCATCTGGGAAGAGGCAAGAGCAGTGTTTGGCACCTAACGACAGGTTATCGATAAAGATCTGATTGACTGTCCTAATCCTCCGCAGTAAAATGGTTGATGGCCCCTCCACTCCCCTCCTCTTACACACCAGGGGCTGAAGAGGACCCCCACCAGGCAGTATGCGAGCCTTGCCGTTGCGTACTAGACACATTATTATGATTTTACTGTTTTTGCGGACTTCTAACACTGTTGATTCCCATGAAAGTAATGTGAAAATAAAATCGCAGAAAAGTGTAAAGTTTCTTGTTTCTTCTGATTATTCAGGGAGTGCCACAGCACCGGATCAGTTTATCCCGCGCCTTGGATAGGGTTGAACATGTTCCCATGGCCACTACAGCTGTGTTTAAGGATTGTGATAATAATGTGTTGCCCCTCCTTGTATTTTAGCTTTGGACCCCTAGGCAGGTCTGTGCACCATGTGTTTGCTGAGGCTGCTTTGATGGAGAGCTGCACTATTACAAGCTGGCTTTGGGCCCCAAGAGCACACGTCTTTTCATTCCCAAGGAGTTGTTTGCTGCTGCTTAGAAGTAATGAAAGGGCGCGACCCCTGGTGGTTGTTGCCTTTGGCCCACCAGAGTGGGCTTTGTATCTGGTCTGTGTTGGTAAGGCTGTGGAGCCGACTGACCCCTTTGTGCTGAGTTTAGTTCTAAGGGCACAAAGTGAGTCATTCCCTGCGAATAATTAATTTGCTCTTTTTGAAAGATAAAGAATCACAGGCTTCGACACTGTAAAGTTAGTTTTGGGTCCCCAGAGCACATCACGTTTGTGCACATCCCCACTGCTTTATTGGGGGGACCATGAAGTTTGGTCATTTAATGTCAGCTGTAGATGATGGATCCCTGAACACTGTCATGTATGTGCATTTCTGCATTGTGCTGTGGGGATTACCAGGCAATCGTTCAAGCAGCTCTCCGATGGATGTCACATGTGGTTTTTCTGAGTCCCCAGATAGATCATGTAGTCTGTGTGTTCTCCTTTGTACTGTCGGTCACCGGTGTATTCAACTGTGTAGCCTTGGCCCTTGTCATGTATGTTCATGTAACTTGCATGATCGAGGAAACTATTAGCGGTGATACTACGTGTCTCTTGGACCTCTTTCAAGTACTCGCCGTTCTTTTTCCCCAACACCCCTCCCCCCCAGGGGAGGCAATCTGAGGGATAGTCCCAGGCACCACAAGCTCTAGCTACGCCTCTGAGAAAGGTATGTGGCTATCTGGTCCTGTTTTAAACTGGTTTTCCTCGTTCTTCCATAACAGACCTCAAAGAATCAATGTTAGTCAGACGCTTTCTGACATCATCCCGATCTCGATTGGAGTGCCTCAATGATCCACGCTCTCACCCACATTATTCAACTTGTACATGGAACCTTTGACTGAAATTCTAAATCCGTGAAACATTCATAACCCCGTGTATGCAGATGACATACAATTGTACCTGCAAATTTTCTCACTCAAAGACATCAAAACTCTCAACTGCACGCTACTGAAACCCCAACAATGGTTAACCCACAATCACTTCATGCTCAACAATCTAAAATCAGAACTCCTTTAGCTCATACCCCACAATAACTCTGCTCCCTTAGAGGAATGGCTCAAACAACTTACAGCTCTCAACTGCACCTGCCTCCTGTTTCCAGACTCCCAAAAGCCTAGCTAATCACATCTGAAAGTGGGTGGTTCCCTATCCTTCCATCGTGCAGCTAGCATTATACTATATATGGCTGTGCCTCTAAAGAGGCTATATTCTTGCTCTTTATTACATCTCACAGAGCTTTCATACACCAACACCACCAGTGTGGCCGTTAGCTCCATATTACTACCAAATAGAGAATTCCAAAAGCCAGAGATTCCAGATTTTAAAAGGGTCAATTCATCACAATCAAAAAACATATGTGTTAGTGTAGCCCCCCCCCCCCCCCCCCCCAACACATGGGACACCTGTCGTCCTCTTTTTTTCCCCATATGAAAAGTTTTGCCGGTGTAAAATACAAATTAAATATGGTTTTATATAGTTGTGCTTTTAGATTGGAAGCTAAAAAGATTTCCTCAGATAACTCCAAGCTCCTATAAATATCCACATCCTGATTATTTAGTTTCCGTGCCCAGGATGTCTCGTTCTTTTCTAAATCATTCAGTATTGCTGCCAATAAGAGATTATGTAAGCCCCCAATTCTACAAGATTTATTTCTGATTAGTTCCATCAGAGGACTCTCCTCAATCCTCATTTTAGGATTACATGCCTTAAAGATACTACTGACTTGTACAAATTTAAAAAACTGATTTGGGAGTATCCCAAACTTCTGTTGTAATTCCAAGAATTAGGGCTGCTGTTTTCCACCAAAAAACTCTCCGATGGTAGTTATACCCTTATTCTCCCACTCCTGTCCCATAGTATTGTATGCATCCTTCGGAAAGAGCAATCCATGCCATAGGGGGGTATATTGTGTGACTCTAGGAATTTCCATACATTTTGAAATATTTTTCCAAATTCGCCTTGCACTCTTTGTGATTTTAAACCAGACTTTATTATAGTAGCTATGTTCCAGTTGTTTTAAGAGAAGCCCTGAGGCTTCTTTTCCTACTGCTAATTCAAATATTGTAGGAATTTCCTCACTTAAGTCCCTTCCAACCCTTCTGTCTACCCTCAATAAAAAGGTTATTTGATTTAACAAAGCTGCCCAATAATATAGTGTAATGTTTGGGATTGCCAATCCCCCCGATCTTTTGTCAATGTCAGCAATTTCATAGACCTCCTAACTTTAACATATTGTCACATAAAGTTGTAGAACATAGAATTGATGTTTTTATGTACAAGATCATCCAAGGCTAGAAGGATTGACCTGAATAAATATAAAAATTTCGGCAGAATGCTCATCTTCAAGAAATTTCCCCTCTCTTTAATTGACAAATGAAGGCCATTGACCCTCTTTAATTATTTAGCTATGGTTTTAATTGGTGGGTCAAAAATTGATTTACTTATATTGTCCACTTTTGCCGTGACACGCACCCCGAGATAAATAGATGACTCTGCACGCCTTGTTTCTTTAAAATCCACATTCTGAGTGCAAACCACAATAGTTTTTTCCTTATTCAGGCTATAGCCTGATAACCTGCCAAACCTCCCTGCTATAGACGTAATCTCCTCTAGGGCCTCCTTAGGATCTGATATTAAAATTGCCATGTCATCGGCGTAGGCCAATATTTTGGTCTGATACCCACGGGTGAAAATAGGTCTAATTTTACTTGATTGCAACAATTTTTCCAGGAGTGGGTTGATATATACAGAGCGAATAAAATGGGTGAGCAGGGGCACCCCTGCCGGGTTCCCCTGGATATTAAAACCTCCCCTGACTCTTTACCCATAACTAGTATCCAAGCTTTTAGATCCTGATACATTGCTCTAATCGCCTCTATAAATCCCTGGCCAAACCCCTTTAATTCCAGGATCCCCCACAGAAATTCCCATGTTACACGATCAAAAGCCTTCTCGGCGTCCAGAAGGATCACGGCCAACTGGCTTCCCGTCTCAGACACAATATCAAACAATGATATTACTCTTCTGATATGATCAGTTGTTTGTCTCCCTGGTGTAAAACCATGTTGCCATGGGGAGACCAGATGACCAATGACCCTTCCCAACCGAGCAGCCAAGATCTTAGAATATATTTTGATATCCGTATTGATTGAAGAAATCGGTCTGTATGACCCTGGATTGTCTGGGGGTTCCCCTTTTTTGAGAAAATTACAATGTTAGTTTCTTTCCATGACTCCGGGGTATTCCCATTATATTGTATCCCTTTGAACAAATCCGACAAGAGCGGTAATATTGTCCCGCCCAATACTTTATATAACTCAAGGGGTATTTGATCAGGGCCTGTGGCCTTTCCTGAAGCCAGGCTCTGCACAGCTATTTGGGTCTCCTCTTGTGAGATTTCTAATTCCAATTCTTCTCTCAAGTCTTTGCCTAGAGTAGCTCCTGGCTCCTCTGTTGTCACCACTCCTCTAATCTCATTTACTGTGATACCTTCCTCTTGTTCCCCTTCTTCTGAATATAGCACCTGATGGGAGTCTTGGAAAGTTTTAACTATATCATCCGGGTCAGTGTATTCCACTCCCCTCCTTTTTATAACTAAAATGTGGTTCTGCACTGACTTTTGCCTAGTGAGAAGAGCTAATCTCTTCCCAACTGACTCCCCACTTTCATATAGATTGTTACACCAGGACTGAAACTCCTCTGCTGATTTTTGCGCAAGCCACCCATTAATCTCTGCCTTAAGGATCTGAATCTGCACCTGGCTCTGCATTGTCTCTTTTCCCTGCTTAATTAACAGTGAGTGTACATCTTCTGCTGCTTTCAATCTTCCCACCAGCTCCTGATTTTTCTCCCTGTGTACAGCTCGTGTTTTGGCCACATAACGATAGTTTCCCCCCTCTAACCTTCTGTAAACGCATCTCAGTCTACTATACTAGGAGCGCTGTATCTGTTAATATAAAAAAAATCTGTTGTCCATTTTCTAATATGACCTATATATTCCCTGTTGCCTAGCAGCTTCTTATCAAAGGTCAAATTCCCCCTTTTATTACTATAGCCTGGAGCTTCTATCCCGAGAACTAGCGGATTGCGATCCGATATGTCCTTGGGTAAAATTGATATATTAGCCTTATTAAGGAGATCTGCTGTACAAAAAAAATAATCAATCTTAACATATTTCCTGTGTGGAAATGAGTAGTAAGTGCTGCCCGAATTCTGAGACTTATATTTGGCCTGCCACATATCCACCAATCCATGGCTCTTAATAAGTGATTTAACTGCCCTATATACTCTTTCAGCCCATGATACTTTCCTTGACTATTAGCGCCAGGTTGCAGATCTAGAGCAATGTTCAGATCCCCACATACAATGAGAGGTGTGTGGCCATGTTGCCAATTCTACCTCCAGGTCTTCGAAGACAGCAGTACACAAAAGTGCACAATCTTAAAACCAGCTAGAAAAATCACATTTTCCCCAGCTTTCAGATACTGACAGACCTTTGTCAAGAAATCAATATTTTTTATACAGTTTAGGCATTTTACTGGGATAAAGCCCATTTTTGCTATTTTTTGTGCTACCAACCTTCTTCCAGTTAATGGTAGAAATGGGTATGAAAGCAATAATGGATCCTGAAAAGCTATACATTTTAGTAAAGTAGACAAAATTCTGAATTTAGCAAGGGGTCATTTGTGTAGATCCTTCAGAGATTCTATGTCAGGACCGGAGGCTTCAGATTATGCTTTTCCTTCTTCGTTGTTTATTACAGTACACACCCACAGCAGCCAGAAAAGCTCAAACAAATGCTTACATATCCCAAAACAAAGGGAAAAAGCATTAGACCAAAAATGAAACGTGATTTCTGGATAAACAAACTACAAATCCCATCAGTCCATTAGAGTAAACACAACATTAGTCCTTTCACAGTGTCCTTAACATGTAAATAGGGTATCCATCATGTGCCATCTTCCTCTTTCTTCGCTGCTTCGCAGCCAGTTAAGTGGTTTTTTACTTTCTCTGTGATGGCGCTTTGTAATTTGATGTTAAATTGATGATTTTCAATTGCCTGGTTGTTGGCTTTATCTATGCCTTCTAATTGCTGTTTTGGGGTCTCTGTAGTGCTTTATGTGGTTGTTTGGTGGCGTTTTTCTTGGCAGAGCCCTGCTTGATCGCTGGGACATTCTCCGTCCGTCACGCGATCTCCCATTGTGTTGCGGTGCGTTCTTGCCCTCTAGGGGGAGCTGTTGCTTCTTGTTGCTCCTCAGCGCGGTTTCTCCTCAAAGGTGGGAACCACACTGAGGAGAAAGACACGCCGGAGCCTAACCCCCACCACCTCACCCGAACGCCCAGACTTGGGTCTGTATTTTCCCCCTTTAATTAAACGCCCAGCAAGGGGTCTGTACAGCGGTTTTACCGCATGGACGCCTGCGGGCGATTGAAGCACTGACAGCTGGTGTTTTTAACCACGTGTGGTCCTAGGAGCTGGTAATCATTTCTATACTGTGTGGCAGCGTGCAGGAAGGCGGCTAAGACATGGTCTTTTAGAGATGGTTGGCATGCTCTGGGGCTGGTGCTGCCTCCTGGTTTCAAACAGGCACTAAAGGTTTAGCTGGCCTAAGGCCTGCCCACATTTGGTGCTGTCGCTCACAGCATTTCCCTGAGCCTAACGTTTTAGTCACTTACCTGTCACCCAGAGTTCTAGGCATGGAGCAGGAGGGATATTATAAGGAGGAGGAAAGTCATCAGTACATTAATGATGAGGAGTTTTTTAATGCGGTGGACAGTTCAATCTACTGCTGTGTTACAGCGATAGTAGGCCCCATGGAGGAGCGCCTGTCCACCCGTATAGTGGAGGAGTGCGCAAAATTGGCGCAAGCGCATTCAGGATTGCCAGTTAATAACCCACCTCCCTTAAGGGAGGACCCACCTGCCCCTAAGAAGGCTCGCAGGGAAGGGGACTCAGGGGAGGCACAGGGTGTGGATAGGGATGCCTTTGAGCGTCTGATGGATGCTTTTTTAGCTAAGGTGACCAACCCCATGCCTGCGCCACTGTCGATCCCCGAACCCTAGGTGTCTATTGGCACGGCTCCTTCATCCCTGGGGGATATGTCACCAGCAGACACTGACAAGGACGGAGGGTTGGTGCGTTCTTGGCGCCCGTCTGGCTCGGCTGCCGAGTTACCAAAGGACAGTTCGGGAATGTTGGACCCGGATGAAATAATCCATCTGCGGTCAACAGCTTGGACACCTGGGGACAAGGTGGCGAAGCTTGTGGCGGGGCGCCACTGCCAGCCCTTGGAAAAGGAGGTGGGAAGCTGTCTGCGAGGGGAGTGCCCGTGCCCCACGTTAAAAGGAAAGGTCGCTTTGACGCCGGAGTTAGATGCGAAAATGGCCACCTTCATGGCAAAATTCGTGAAAGATCCCCGAATTGGCATTGACCGTTCCTGGTGTTCCTGTCAGGACAAATTGCTATATGCAATAGGGCCCATCCTAGACATGGCGGAGGAAGCGAAAGTGTCACGTTCCGCCATCTCCCCCGAGGTACTTTCGAATTGGGCGCAAAGAGTGGTCATCTTTTTAGGGAACGCTAATTGCGCCCTCTCGACCGAGCGTCGACGTTCGCTCCTGATCAAGTTGGACCCAAAATTGGGTGACTTGGCCTCCTCGGAGGCAGGAGCGGTGGCCCAAGGGGGCCTCTTCAGAGACCCCTTCATTAAGGAGTCAGGGAAATTCGTTTTGACCTTCACTTCCCTGGACAAGGCCCAGTCCAGTATAAAAAGAGTGTTTCAACAGCATTTCTCTCGAGGGGCCGGTCGCGGTAGGAACTACGCGACCGGCCGTGGCGGTCAATACAACACCTCGGCCAACACAAACTTCTATCCAACCAGAGGCCAACGCTTCAGAGGGCGAGATGGCTTCAGGAACAATGCAGGCAACAACAGTTACAACAGTCAGTGTTATCTCTGCAGACCAGGTTCGAATGTGCGGCCGGTTAGCGGCATTCCCAGAGCTTGGGCAGCAAATACTGCAGACGCATGGGTCCTACAGACTGTGCGCGGTTTCCATATAGAGTTTTACGATCATCTCCGTCAGCCAAGGCCTTCACGCCCTATAGTTTTTTAGTGGCCGATGAGCAGTTGATCGACGAAGAGGTCTCAGAACTACTCCGCAAAGGGGCCATTTGTCGGTCAACTCGACATCCCTCAGGGTTCCTCAGTAATCTCTTCCTTGTGGGAAAAAACGATAGAGGCAAGCATCCGGTAATCAACCTCAAGGAATTCAACAGGTAGTTGGTCTACCGGCATTTCAAGATGGAAGGAATCCATCTTCTTCTGGATGTTTTCCTTCCAAACGATTGGATGGTCCGTTTGGACCTCAAGAATGCCTACCTGGTGGTACCCATTCATCCCCCACACAGTCGATTTCTTCAGTTTATCTGGAACGATCAGGTATTCGAATTCACTGCCCTTCCGTTCCGACTTTCCTCGGCCCTTGGTGCTTCACCAAGCTACTTCATCCGGCAGTGGAAGTCCTGCGGAGCCAAGGTATTCGGATGATTGTCTATTTGGACAACATCCTCTTGATGGCCCAGTGCCCAGAGAAGTTGGGCCTTCAGCTTCAACAGAAGGTTTCCTTGCTACAAGGGCTGGGATTAGTCATCAACAAGGACAAATCTGTCTTCGCTCCGTCTCAGAGCGTGGTACTCCTCGGGTTGGTCATGGACTCGCTCCAATCCTCCTTAAGTCTTCTGTCCCGGAAGATGGCCAAGATTCGGCATGTGCTGCGACAATTTCCAAATCACACACCTCCCTGCACCAGATTGCCAGAGAGGTGGGACTTCTCTCCTCTTCCATCCATGCAATCTACCCGGGTCTCTCCATTATCGAGCCCTTCAGCGTATCAAGGCACACAATCTCAGGAAGGGCATGAATTACGACCAGTTGGTACCTCTCTCAGAGGAGGTAAAAGGAGAGTGTCCTGGTGGCTTACCCATATGGAGGGCTGAAACGGCTGGGCAATCTTCGGATCAACTACAGACCTTGTGATAGAATCCGACACCAGCAGGTCGGGCTGGGGCGCCCGCTGTGGGGAATTCTCCACTGGCAGCACCTGGTCGTCAGAAGAACAGGAGTTACACATAAACTGCTTAGAACTTCTGGTGGGGTCCTTCGCAGTTCGCTGCTGGACCAGAGAGTCAGCGCAGTCTTGTGTTCTCCTAATAATGGACAAAGTCTCAGAGGTTCGATACGTCAACCATCTGGGCGGTCCATGATCTCGGGCCCTAGCAAACCTGGCAAAGGAATTTTGTGAATACTGTCTGGCCCATCATGTATCCGTGACAGCAAAATACTTACCGGGCCAGTACAATCAGGTGGCCGATTGGCACTCCAGATACCTGCAGGGCTCCAGCCTGTGGAAGATGGATGTTCAGGTATTTCGATGGTTGAACGATCTTTGGGGGTCCGTTCTCCGTGGACTTGTTTGCGTCTCGCTTGGTTTATCATCTCCGGCAGTTCTTCAGCTGGAGGCCGGATCCTTTCGCGGAGGCCACAGACGCTTTTCTCCAAGATTGGAGTCAGGAGAATGCTTATGTGTTCCCTCCTTTTTCGATGGTGGTGCGGATGGCGGCCCAGCTTCACAGCCGAGAGCAGAATTGGTAGTGGTGACGCCATTCTGGAGGTCCCAAGTTTGGTTTTCCAGTTCTTCTGGTACTTTCTTGGGATTCTCCAATACTACTCCCCCGGTTTCCTCATCTTCTCAATCCGGACGGGGAGCCGCATCACCTCATAACGCAGGGTTCTCTCCACCTCATGGCTTGGCGGCTTTCAGGCGACGTTGGTCGCTCCTAGGCCTTTTGAGATGAGCTGAGGACCTTTTTCAAAAGCCTGGGCGGTCAGTACAGCAAAGAGATATCTATCCACCTGGACCAGGTGGGTGCGTTGGTGTCTTCGACGGGACCTGGATCCCCTGGTCGCAGGCGTCGTTCCCATTCTGAATTTTTTGGCGGAGTTGGCTTCAGGCGGCCTGGCGTATCGCACCATTAATGCAATGCGTTCTGCGATTTCAGCAGCTCACAAGCCGGTAGAGGGAGTCCAGGTTGGGAAACATCCTTTTGTGTGTAGGCACCTAAGAGGCATTCACCTTTCATTACCCCCAGAACTGCGCTATTCAGTCCTTTTGAATCTTTTTCTTTCATGGCAACCTAACAAATACCTTTGTTTGAAAGAGCTGTCTGCTAAGTTAGCCATGCTTTTGTGTTTGGTATCTTGCCGTAGGGTTTCGGATGTACGAGCCTTAGACATCTCGGCGAGAGTTCTTTCACCAGAAGGGGTTACCTTTACAGTGGGACGTCGCAAAAAATCTGCGTCAATGACAATTTCCTATTTAGCATTTGTAAACGCTCCCAAGTTGTGCGTGGTTCATTGCCTAAAGGCATATGAAGACATGACGACAGAGCTTCGTCCTACGGGCGAAAGACAATTACTCATAACCTTACGAAAGCCACACAAAGCAGTCTCCTCCCCCACCATTGCCAGGTGGGTGTGATGGATCTTGCAGGAAGCAGGTATTGACACTAAGCTGTTCGGAGCTCTCTCAGCTAGAGAAGCCATGGCTTTGAAAGCTTTTTCTTTAGGTGCTCGTTTAGAGAACTTGATGCGTGCGGCGGATTGGTACTTGGATTCCTCTTTTAAGAGGTCTTATTTCAAACCGGTGGAGGACATTGCACATTTAGTGGTAAGTAAGATTTGATCTAGCATAATCTGACATAGAATCGAAATTTGCCTAGCTTAGTAACGGTAAGTTTCAATTTAATTAAGGACACGTAGGCGAGGATTATCCCTCACAGGTCTCCTTTGGATGAGATCCCGCCCGTATTGCAGTAAGTGGTCAGGTTTTGACTTTACCTGGGGACTATGCATTGCTCAAGTTGTTGTGATATTCAACGTTGATTTGTTTGATGGTACAGATTTGTCTTACGATGTGATGTGTTTTATCTAGGACCCCGATCAATATTGTGACCTCATGCCCCTATACGGCTATAATCAATACATATACCTATATTGGCATAACAATCAGAGCCATATTTCAGTAACTCGCCTCTGCAGTCCATGACAGTCCATGACACAGCAGAAGCCACTTCCTTCGATTCCTAGATAGCACACTGAGTTCTTTCGACATACCAAACCCCCAGCAACCTGGGAAAGCCCCGCTTGCTTTGTTTTGATTAGTAATAGAACTCCTGCGAGCACTGTAAGAACAACCAGTTCTTAGTGACATCTTTATTGACGTCTTATGTCCAAAAACTTACGTCAAACTCGGCACCTTTCAGGTATAAATATACCAACGTTGCCTTAAGCAAGCACACGGTGGTGGTGAATACTGGAGCAGAACAGCTGTCCCCTTGCAGTGAGCCCAGCAGATGCGAGAAGCCCACGGACGCTGCCCCTCCTCCTTGACGCGCTGAGAAAGACGCTGTCTTTTCTCCTGCCGAGAAAATCCAGCTCCGGCGTTTCCAGCCTACCCTTGTGGGTGACTGGGATATCGGGTCCTAAGAAGGAGATACCAGACCTCCTGCATACTATTCCAGAGGTACGGTGCTGACTAAACCCTTAGAGAGAATTCTTGAAACAAAGTCTTGGCAAAACCAACTTAACTTAAACTGCTACTTACTTACTCCCTCCCATGTATTAGGCTTAGGTCAGGTACACCGGGGTAGGCGTAGTTAGAAGCACCAGTTGAGGTCGTTAGCCAATGTATATATGAATGTATATATTTTATTCATTTTAACTAGCTTATGGCTAAGAAACCATATCAATGCTTTTACAGTATTATTTCATAATACTCCTTTTACTGTATGCACTTTTCATAATAACAAGTCTTGCAATTGTGGCAATTCATTTCTCTTGCATGAGAAGGAAGACTGCTCAATAAAGAATATCTTTTATTGAAAATCGCCCGTCTCTCTATTCTCTGCACTCTGGTGAAAGTAAATCTGCACAACTGACTGAGTGAAATAGCTGTCTATTGTTTCACACGACTCTAGAGATTGGCTCTTATTCTGAGGAGCAAAGTTGTCATGTTTATGCGGTTGTCGGAAGCTGAATCCCTTCTTGTCTGAGCCAGGGAAGCTGATCACTTCCTATTCAGTCAAGAAAGTTTCCAGTGACCTCTGAGCTAGCTGGCGCAAACCTAAAATTAAGTCTAACATAGTCAGTAGAGACCTAGAAGACCGCAGTCCTACGTCTACACTGCTGTTTATGTTTTTCCAATGCACAGAGCCTATAGGGAAAATAGGAACTACACTACATGGCGCCCAACGTTTGGTAAGGCAATAAAGCTAACGCAAGACGTTAGAGTAACTCAGTCGTGCTTTTTCACACAGACCCTTTCTTCCGTAAATACTCCAATAGACGTCTGGAGTGGGTGAAAGGTTAAAATCCGCCGGAACTTAGTAGGAAGAGATTCCTATGTAGAGTTTCCGGTTTAGTCAACGTTGAAGGATACAGTGTTCCAAAATATTGTGCACCTAATCTTTGTTTCCTTGAAAACCTGATCTGCAACAAGAAAAACCTTTCTGACAGTAAAATGAGTGATGAAGAAAGGGATGCTACTATATTAGCAAATCAACAAATGGAGGATGATACGAGTCTCCTACAGAATGACCGGGATGCAATTCTCATTCCGGTCAACATAAGAAAAACTATAACGTTAAAACTTATAGAAAATGGACTGACATCACGAGGTGGTACAGTCATTTTCGTGATTGAGGCACACGAATATCGGCAGACAGAGGTATTCTATTCTTGGATAAACTTTCCAGCGGCAAACGCTACAACACACGAGTTCCACTATTACAAAATAGAGGAACCACCGGAAGAGTACGCTCCTTTCGAGGAGATTGAAATCCCATTAAAATACCAAGAGCACCTGCTCTGGTTTAAAGGCGCCCTAAAGCATAATTATCACATTACCATGCTCGGTCCACTAGGTAGACCAGGAGCAACGTGGCCGGTTCTAGCCAGCTACACACCACATCCAGACATTGATAAAATGTCAAAAGAAGAACTTTTAGCACAGCTAAAATTACTAATTAAAATACATAGACAGTTAGTCCAATATGTAAGGCGTACTGCAACAGTCCAAACAGCTGTTAATGTTCCACAGCTGACCCCTCATCAGGGGAACACAAATAAAATTACACCACAGAACATACAATCATGTCTTGGAAAAACTCCCGCAAAACGGGAACAAATTCCTTTCTGGTTAGCACAGAAAATTACTCAAATAGAGGCAGTATTCCCAAATACTACCCCTATTGAGAAATACAGAATTGTGATTATCTGCCTTCCAATGGGGGTCGCACCACATGTGGAGGACTGTGACACTTGGGGTACAGTCTTTGCTTCCATTTACACAAAAACACACGGTGTTCTGTCCATGGCGGTAATACCGGATGTGCTGAAACAAATTCAGAATGAATACGGTCCAGAACCTGCTTTAACTCTTGGTATGAAATTACTGAAAGACTTCAAGCAGGTCTCTGCTATATTACTAGCCAACATAAAAGGAGAAGCAGCATCTGTGGCGATCCGCCAGAAATTGAAAGAAACAGATCAACCAATTGAGCTTGCCAGAATTATAGAAAAATGTTATGAAGAATTAGGTAAAGATAGTTTGGGTGGGAAACCTGTAAAACCCCAACTACCCGAAAATCCTGAAAAATTATTTATCAAAAATAATCTAAACACTCCTAAAAAGAGCTGGGATGGAAATAAACAATCCACTCCCAAAGAAAAAGTTTTCCAGTCCAGAGGAAGGTCTTCTCGGCGGAGGGAAAGAACTCCGACTCGAGAACACCAGTCTCCCCAGAGGGAACACTCTGAGAAAAGATATAACCTTAGAAATAGGGATAACTTGAAAAAGCCTGATAGATATCAAAGTATTGATACACGTCCCTCTCGATCTTTTTCGCAGAAATCGGAAAGAAGAGGACAGTCAGACCCAAGGGAAGAGCACACCAAGTCCAAAGACAAGGAACCTGCTCAAAGTAAAAAATTACAATTCCCAAGGAAGAAGGTAGCCAGTATTAGAGTAATCGAACATGCCGAGAATACTGAGGACACAGCTGAAAAACGGAGAGTGGGCAGAGACAATGCTAGACAGTGCAGCAGAAATCAGCATAGCTCGCAAGATCCTGATGAGTCATCTGGAGACAGTGGACACGAATGAATACATTCAGGTAGAAACTGCAGACACCAGAGTTAGCGAACCTCAAAAGATATACGAAATAACACTGCGTATAGAGGGATATAAGACTAGAAAAATAAGGGGTCTATTTTGGGATAGCCTCTCAAAAGGCTATGACATCCTGTTAGCCGAGAAAGATTGTCCCCCAGAGTTTGTCAGGGAGTGCCCTCATGGCAAAGAAATGATTATGCCTGCCTTCTCAAATCACATTCCAATTCACACTAAATATATATATATGCAAGGAAATGGGCAGTAGCCCAGGCACCAGCATTATATAAGAATCATGTATGATGGGATGAGGACTCTCCTCCTCACAAAATCCAGTTAAAAAGTCAACCGACTGCACAAAGGCAGTACCCAATTAAGCAAGAAGCTAAAAAACAGGTCAGTGAGATTTTAGATCAACTTGAATACCAAGGGGTAATTGAAACATGCACCTCTCAAATGAACAATCCTTTGTTTCCTGTCTCCAAACCGGACGATTCGTATCGTCTAGTCTTGGACTACAGACACCTTAACTCATGTTGCAAAACATTTGCGGTACAAAATTCGCACAGTGCGGCACTAATGAATAACATAGTTCGCAAAAAATACAAAACAACATTAGACATATCTAATGGGTTATTTTGCCGAAATATTGCACCAGAAAGCAGGTACTTGACCGCTTTCTCAATAATGGGGTCACAGAAAAATTTCTGTAGGCTCCCACAGGGATTCAAGAACAGCCCAGGACTATTCTCAGCCAGAGCAACAGAGTTACTACAAATATATGATGATGAGGCATTATCTTATGTCGATGACATCTATCTCAATGACGACGACTTGGATACTCACTTGAAAAGAGTGAACACCATAATACTTGGGTTCGCAGCAGAGGGTTACAAATTCTACTTTAAAAAGTCAAGAATTGCCCATCTAACAGTCTTATTCTTAGGATACGAATTATCAAGTGAAGGAAAAAGCCTAGCGGACAACTTCTTAGAGAAGTGCGCTGTATTCCAAGCACCGAAAACGCTGAAGAACTTACAATCGATTCTAGGCTTCCTGAATTTCGGAAGAACTTACATTTTAAACTATGCAGAAAGGATTAAACATCTCTACGAATTAATAAAACCTGATTTTAAACCAATCAACTGGACTCAAAAACACACAGAAATTTTGAGATCACTGCAAACAGACATGTTAGCTAAAACAAAATTAGAAACACGTGACAATACACGCAACCTTGTAATCCGGGTCATCCCAGGAAGATGCGGATTCAAGTACCTGACCTCTAATGAGGGAGAAACGGTACCAACAGCTTACAAATCACATTTGTACACACAAGCAGAAAAAACATTCAGCCTCACAGAAAATACTGTAAAGGCAGTGCAAACTGCTATAGCGAAAGAACGAGCACTAGCACAAGGCAATAGGATCACTGTTCTCACAGCAGAATCCGCTTTCGAGGCACTATTCAGCCCAGTAAACCTGCCAACAGTGTCACTAGATCCGAAATGGATACAGTGGGAAAACTCTCTAGCTGCAGAAGACGTGAAATACTGAATGATTTAAAATATGAAAAAGAATATCCTCTGCCCATCGAAATTCTCCCTCTAGAACAGTACTCCTGTATAATCTATACAGACAGATTTGTACAACATTACAATGTAGAAGACAAATCCTACGATGCAGCCTGCGCGATTGTTAAAGGTCGCTGGCTCTGCGGTAAATTCAGACCAAAAATAACAAAACTGAATCACTGAGAAAATGTTCGGCTCAGCGAGCTGAAATCAGATCTTTAAAGATGGCGCTTGAAAATGCCGAACGGGAATTCCCGACACTAATCGTGTGCGATTCGCATTTTTGCTTCAATTCTTACAGAAATGATTTGCAGAGCTGGGTTTAAAATTATTACAAGGATGACACAGGTGCCACAATCAAACATAAAATGCTCTGGAAACAGGTAGTTCTTTTTCAGAAAGAACTACAGAAGACTCACGTGATACACACTCTGAGTCATCAACGTGATGGCGTTCACGTTGCAGGGAATTCATTGGCTAATACAGCCACAGCGGAAGCAGCTAAACCGGCTTCCGTAGCCACAAGAAAACGTTCAGAAAAATACATAGACGGGGAAACCATGCTGGCGTTAAAAACGTCTTCAAAAGGCAACTGTGCAGCATTACCTGTGAACTATCCACTCAATTATACAAAACTAATTGATGCAAACTCCGTTCCTTTTGCTCGAATCCCTGGAGTGGGGGATAGGGTAATTCCAAACACGAATCGGAGAAAGTTATTAATAGCAGACCCACACATGGGTAAAAGTCCAAGGCACAAACAGATGAAGGAATCTCTGACTGAATTACAATCAGCATACTGGTGGCCGGGGATGAGCCTGGACCATTATAAATTTGTAAAGCACTGCCCAGACTGCGACAGAGACCGCAGTAACGAGTCAAGCGGATTAATGCCATGGCCATTTATGAAGGTAGCATAGAGCTATCTACACATGCAATCCAGCGTCCTATTAATTGTTTAAGACTACATTCACTTTAAAAATGTGGCCCCAGCGCTCGGCTGACGCCAGAACTGTTATAAAAGATTTGCGAGTCTTTATCGGCACATACGCAATTGCCGTGCTTCATTCTGACCAGGGTCCTGCTTTTAGCTCTCGAGCTTATAAGGAGGCCATGACCAGCATGGGCATTGGATTGCGATTCTCTTGTCCCTTCCATCCTGAGGGAAACGGGGTAGTGGAAAGAAAAAACCGAGACATAAAGCAATCTATAACGGCAAAGGTATTAGGTTCGGGTGATGGGTGGGTCAAGCATTTAATAAGTGTCCAACGTAGTCTTAACAACTTGCCAAGAAATTATCTAAAAGGTTTCAGCCCGTACAAACTATTGTTCGGAACTAGAATGCATGTTCTGGACTTAGATAGTCTTGCTTCAGTGGTAGAAGATAAGAATAAAGACTTTGACATCAAAGATCGTTTGGCTGTTTTACAGGACTTAAACGAAACAAGAAAAGCCCTGAGCAACATAAAGTTAAAACAACAGCTAACCACCACTGAAGACACACCACCTGTCCCAGCAAGACCTGTCTGGATTCCAAAGATTGGGGATCTGGTCAGAGAGAAAATAGCGGTGAAGAAAGAATTTGGGCCTTCTTACAGAAAAGCAGTACCTGTCTTAGCGATCAACGGAACAAGATCAGTAGTACTACCGCCCCTTGCTGGTAAAAAGGAGAACAGAGTTGTATCAATCAACCTGGTAAAACCACAATCATGTGGCTTATAATCAATAGCAGGCCCAGTGGACTCCCAAGAAGTGACAGAATACCCAAATTTGCAAGTATCCAAGAGGTTCAAACTGAAAGACTAATCACATTTGATAAACCTGTAGTGAATAAAAAAGGACTATGCAGAAATGCCATGGAACTTGTGCCCCTTGAAACACAAATTGAAACAGTTCGTCATTAAAAAACACCAGTCTACAATGATGTAGCATCAGAATGTGCTAATGAAAGGCAAATTGAGAAAACAATTCCAACAATCGACAGAACTGCATCTGGCTACTTCATCCATTTCGACAACTTTTCTGAAGATCAAAGCGACCCTGAAGTGACGCCAGAAACAAAGACTTTTAAAGAAAAAGCAACAGAACTCTTTCATCAAGTCAAAGAAACTTATCTTATTTCTCCATGGTTAGAATTTTGGATTGGGCTAGGTGTATTTTTCCTCCTGCTTTGGCTCATCATGGTACTTTGTTTGGGAAAATTCATTGAGGGAAAATACAGTTCAATGGACACAGCAAGTCAGAACATCAACTTAGTTCTGAAGCCTCACAAATCATCTCACATCGAGAAAAGAGGACTATCATCAGTAAATGTCACAGCCATTCCAATACCCGGCGGGGTAGTTTGGGACAAAATAGACTATGAAATATATGGACCGGTCGAGATCTTGAAAAATCCTCACCAGTTTAAGGTTTCATTAAGTGACTTTGTAAAACCAAGTCCATTCTCTGATGATTGGGATTTTGAAAGTATAAATAATATGATGTCGGATTTAGTGTTGTCAGCAAAATTTACAGAACATGATTATTTACAAGGTTCATCTAATTATGAACAGATGTACTGTTTTTCACATTACGCAGACCACTATTTACAGAAATCTGCTCAACCAAGAAATGTTTTTAGATATAACCAATGGGAACATTGTGCTACTCCACCTAAAAGCCGTTCAAAAACATTCTATGAGAAATTCCAATACTTCTCAGGGTTTACCACAAGTAATGCAGAAACATTTTATTATAAACTGTTGGATAAAACAGGGACGAAAACCATGCTGACAAATACTATATTGATATATTCAGAAGCATTTTATGAAAAAATGATTACATTTGGTTTTGATTTCTGGAAAAATAACATTGAAACAAAAACCATCTGGGGCACAAAAGATTGGCAGGTACAAGGCCTAGAAGCATTATTTCGAGCCTGCATGATCCCAGAACAAATAATGTTCTTGAATGACACAATTCAACAAAC
Source organism: Lissotriton vulgaris (assembly GCF_964263255.1). NCBI lineage: Eukaryota > Metazoa > Chordata > Amphibia > Caudata > Salamandridae > Lissotriton > Lissotriton vulgaris. The sequence continues at coordinate 48,140 of NW_028246715.1, read as the reverse complement.
AACCTGTCTTGGACTAGCCAAGAGAAAAGACCTTAACAAACCATCTATTCCAAAGCCAATACCTGATAATGCAACGACAGATATTGAAATAGACGTATCCCAAATTTTAAATGAAAACAGAACACATCCTGATTGGAAAAAGTGGTTAATCTGGCCTACAGACACGAATAACTGTCAAGATAGAGTCCTGAACAAAATACAGGGGTTAACAATGTCCAGACCAGATCCTAGATACTCCCAGAGACAACATCCAGGGATAGTAACAACGTACAGATGTCTTGAATGGCTACAGACATCCACACTGGCACAAATTAAGCAACACTTGTCTTTACTTAAAGATGGTGCTGACTTGCGCGATTTCATTATGGGACCACGTAAACAGCGTCAAAAACATTTCATAGCGGCCAGCATATATGCGGCATACAACGAGGCATGGAAAGAAACTCAAATTGAAACGGCAGAGAAAATACGAGAAATTGATCGTATTAATTTGGAAAAATCACTTTCTGTTGTAGACAATGGGTTAATGACTCTGTCTTACAGAATATATTCACTAGACAGTATTGTATCATCTGCTATTGATATAATAGACCAGGACCTGCTAATGTTACAACATGGCCAGTCCCAATTGCGTTCTATTGTACAGCTAGGCTGGACGTTGCAAAATCTCCGTTCGGGCTATGTGCCATGGCGTTTAATCAACACAACGTCATTGTTTTCGATCTTTAACCTTACTGATAAACAAATCAGTTTGGCACAGAAAGGAGCAGAGTATACAATCCTGAGCATCGAAAAACTTGCGAGATTACCATTGACAATGTCAGAAAGACCTGTCATTGAATGGATAATACACGGGATTATCACAATTCCGATAACAACTTTCCAATTTAAAAATTGCCTTGAGTATATACCGGCAGGCCAGTATGAAAAGTTGGGTAAAGGATACATTAAGTCATCATGGAAATTACCTTATACACACACATGTTATAGTGACAACAACAAAAATGTATTTCTTAGTGGTAATGAGTGTAAACATTCACTAAGCGGTATACTTTTGTGCCAAGGTATTAACTTACATGGGGCCTGTGAGGGTACTTCAAACTACCTTTCATGCCACCAGCACGGCACACCTGCAGCACAAATAGAGCCATTCTTTAGGCAACTTTCTAACGGGAGTTACGTTCTAATAACGGATCACAGCTGTTGTGGCTTGGTGCCAGGGAAAGCATATCTCTTAAGCGTGAGTTCCATGGTCACTTGCTGTATGCAAGCATTGTATCCGAACGGCACTGGAGACTCAGTGGCTCCGATTTGGCCTCCTTTGAATATCTCTTCTATACGAATTGATACGTTAAGCAGAATGAAGTCTGTGCTTTTGCAGACAACAATGCCCATCTCGTCATCAAAAGAGACGTATGATCTCCAAGTTGCAAGGACGGCGGCAAAGATACATACACTTTTATCAACAAATTGCCCGGTGCATTTCACAGAAATGCTCAGCCAAATACCTAAATATGTCGAATGCCAGTGGTATCTCGAATGTATTTAAGACAATTTTTCAGGGACTGTTAACACCATTTGAAGCAGTCCTGGGTATCTTTCCAAATTTTGTCCATTCGATCTTTGGCGGCCTACCACTACTATTGGGACTCGTAGCAGGTATTTTATTTCTGACCCTCCTGCTCCGATATGGCAAACCAAAACGCAGACATGACTCCGGCAAGGATGGAAGAAACGATCCTAGCAATACGCTACCGGGACCGCATAACTAAAGTCCTTGGATTAGCCCGGCTAAGAGATCTGAATATGACCTGGTTTCTTTCATTCAGACCTATATGGGAGACCTGCATCTTACCTGTGCTTCGATGTATGCTATACGGAGAGGAATGCGTGTTAGACACCTGTCTTGCACTACCATCAGCAATACCAATGGATATCGATACTTTGCTAAGTCCAGTAACGGCTCACGCATTGTTTTGTCCCCAGCGGTTACCAATCCTGATGACAGCATTCGTTGAGACTCCTGCGCTACGACTAGGTGGTGGCAGTGAGGCAAGAAATGGAAGCAGCATCACCCAGGTACGACCTTCTGTGAGCATTGCTGATCCTGAAATCGATGATAGCAATCATTCTCACAACTGCCAAGTTACAGCATTATCGAACTTGGTCGAACTGTCACCTGAATATGTAGACCAATTCTTTGCGAGCCTGTCTCAAATGATGTTCTCCCCTGAACAGAAACAATAACTTTTTGGAAAACAATCCGGCACACAGCGTTCCCATGAACTCTGAATTCAGCCTTCAGATTTGATAAACAAAAGTTACTGAGAAGCGTTTTGAACTATTTTCTCCCCGCTCACCATGAAATTATTTTTTTCCAAAATTTCCAAAATATTTACCTTTTTCTGGAACACGTACTTTGCTTAAAGTAGAACTATTCATAAAGAACAGAGCTTCTATTTTTAGTAGATGTAGAGACAAAATATTACCTCAGCCTCTAGCACATTTTACAGCAATTGTATTTATAGGTGATGAAATAGTCTTGCCCTTCCTTTCTGTATTTAGAGACATTTCATGTGTAATTCTTCGCAAAATCGTTCAACTGAATACATATGCATTATTTTTTTGAATGAATACTATGCTTGATGACATACAGTACCTATTCATTTTCATGTACACCATTTCAAATGCAAAATGTATTTTGGGGTGGGTAGGAATACACGTGCTTCTTATTACTTTAGTTTTTAGTAATTTGATGGACATAAATTAGTGGAGTGGGTGATGTGTTTTATCTAGGACCCCGATCAATATTGTGACCTCATGCCCCTATTCGGCTATAATCAATACATTTCCCTATAATGGCATAACAATCAGAGCCATATTTCAGTAACTCGCCTCTGCAGTCCATGACAGTCCATGACACAGCAGAAGCCACTTCCTTAGATTCCTAGATAGCACACCGAGTTCTTTCGACATACCTAGCCCCCAGCAACCTGGGAAAGCCCCGCTTGCTTTGTTTTGATTAGTAATAGAACTCCTGCGAGCACTGTAAGAACGACCAGTTCTTAGTGACATCTTTATTGACGTCTTATGTCCAAAAACTTACGTCAAACTCGGCACCTTTCAGGTATAAATATACCAACGTTGCCTTAAGCAAGCACACGGTGGTGGTGAATACTGGAGCAGAACAGCTGTCCCCTTGCAGAGAGCCCAGCAGATGCGAGAAGCCCACGGACGCTGCCCCTCCTCCTTGACGCACTGAGAAAGACGCTGTCTTTTCTCCTGCCGAGAAATCCAGCTCCGGCGTTTCCAGCCTACCCTTGCGGGTGACTGGGATATCGGGTCCTAAGAAGGAGATACCAGACCTCCTGCATTCTATTCCAGAGGTACGGTGCTGACTAAACCCTTAGAGAGAATTCTTGAAACAAACTCTTGGCAAAACCAACTTAACTTAAACTGCTACTTACTTACTCCCTCCCATGTATTAGGCTTAGGTCAGGTACACCGGGGTAGGCGTAGTTAGAAGCACCAGTTGAGGTCGTTAGCCAATGTATATATGAATGTATATATCTTATTCATTTTAACTATCTTATGGCTAAGAAACCATATCAATGCTTTTACAGTATTATTTCGTAATACTCCTTTTACTGTACGCACTTTTCATAATAACAAGTCTTGCAATTGTGGCAATTCATTTCTCTTGCATGAGAAGGAAGACTGCTCAATAAATAATATCTTTTATTGAAAAACGCCCGTCTCTCTATTCTCTGCACTCTGGTGAAAGTAAATCTGCACAACTGACTGAGTGAAATAGCTGTCTATTGTTTCACACGACTCTAGAGATTGACTCTTATTCTGAGGAGCAAAGTTGTCATGTTTATGCGGTTATCGGAAGCTGAATCCCTTCTTGTCTGAGCCAGGGAAGCTGATCACTTCCTATTCAGTCAAGAAAGTTTCCAGTGACCTCTGAGCTAGCTGGCGCAAACCTAAGTCTAACATAGTCAGTAGAGACCTAGAAGACCGCAGTCCTACGTCTACACTGCTGTTTATGTTATTCCAATGCGCAGAGCCTATTGGGAAAATAGGAACTACACTACAGATGCTTACGCTGTTGTGTCTCTTCCACTAGGGAATGAAGGTTCAAAACAGGACCAGTAAGATGGTGGCCTGACTCGCACGAAGAAAGAGGAAGATGGCACAAGATGGATACCCTATCTACATGTTATGGACAGTGTGAAAGGACTAATGTTAATGTTAATGTTATATGTGCTTATATAGCGCTCGGCTGCCCCAGCGAAGGGGCGTCCCGGCGCTTTCTGTATGAGTCATTGAGCGGGGGATAGGGTCTGAGGGAGTAGTAGGGAGAGTACCATTTTAACAGAAGAGGTGTGTTTTGATTGCTTTCCTAAAAGATAGCAGGTCCTGCATTCCTCGTATCTGGTCTGGGAGGCCGTTCCAGAGTTTAGCGGGCAGATATCTGAATGAATGCCACCCATCCTGGCTAATTTGATGCGAGGTACGGCCGCTAGATTCTGCCCTTTTGATCGTAGGGTACGCCGGGGGACGTAGGCTGAAAAAAGTGGGCAGAGCATGGGGTGGAGGCCGTTTTAAAAATTTTAAATGCTAAGCATAGTGTTTTAAAAAGAATCCTTTTCTCCATTGGGAGTCAGTGGAGTTTCGTAAGGACATCAGCCACAGACATATGGCGGGGGAGTCCGACCAGGGCTCTGGCGGCGGCATTCTGGACTCGCTGGAGTCTGTTTTTTTCTGCCACATTAGCTCCTAGCAGGAGGGAGCTGGCATAGTCCAGCCTTGAGAGGATGGCTGCCTGGACGGGTTTGGTGGTCGAAGAATCTTAGGATAGGCCTAAGATTCCGTAAGATGCCGAAACAGGTGGCCGCCACTTTTTTTGTATGGTTGGTGAAGTTTAGGGCAGAGTCTACCCAGACTCCTAGGTTTTTGACACAATCCTTCGGCTCAGGTGGTTGGCTGAGGGTTTCTGGCCACCAGTTGTTACCCCAAGTGTCAGTCTTTTTTCCCACCAGCAGCACTTCAGTCTTTCCGGCGTTGAGCTGGAGGTAATTCGCCGTCATCCATTCAGTGATGTCGACGAGAGTTTGTTGGAAGTTTTGGGCGCCGAGACCACTTTCGTCATTCAGTGCAACCACTAGCTGTGTGTCATCGGCATAGGACACGAGGGACATTCCGTGCTTCCTGGCTACCTCTGCCAGGGGTTGGACGTACACATTGAACAGGGTGGGGCTGAGAGCTGACCCCTGGGACACACCCTGTTCAATGGGGCATTCTTTGGAGAGATAAGGGGGGTGGAGACTCAGAATGATCTGCCAGATAAGAAGTCTTTGAACCAGCCAAGGGCGTTTCCTGATATTCCAACCTCTTTTAGCCTAAACAGCAGGACCTCGTGTGACACCGTGTCGAAGGCCGCACTGAGATCAAGTAAAATCAGTGCTGCCGTTCCGCCAGAGTCTAGAATGGTACGGGGGTGTTCTACCACACTTAGTAGGGCTCTCTCGGTGCTGTGTCCAGCCAGGAATCCATGTTGTGACCTGTCCAGGATGGAATTAGATGACAGGTATTTGGTCAGGATGGTGTTTACATGGGCTTCTGCTACTTTGGCTGGCCATGGGAGGAGTGATATCGGTCTGAGGTTTTCGGGTATGTTTGGGTCTAAAGTGGTCTTTTTTATAATGGGTGATACCCAGGCTTGTTTCCATTTCGTGGGGATACTGGCTGTAGAGAAGGACATGTTTATAATGTCTCTCAGGGGGCCTAGGATAGTCTCGTCAGCCTCTCTGAAAGTATCAGGCTTCAGAGGGTCTGCAGGTGAGACAGATTTGATTTTGTTGCATATTTTGGTGAAGTCTTCTTGGCTAAGTGCCGGGATGCTAGAAAGATTAGGTCTGTTGAGGTCAGTTGAGGGAGTGAGGCGGGGAGTGGTGGGAAAGGCACTGTAGATTTTCCAGATTTTCTCCATGAAGAAAGAGGCCATATTATCGCACAGTGTGGGTGAGGTGCTTGGATTAGCCACTGTTTTTTTGGCGCTGAGTTCTTTGAGGATTTTAAAGATGGTTTTGGAGGCATTATGGCTGTTCTTAATCTCGGTAGCGTAGTGAGCTGCCCGGGTCCTACAGATGCTATGGTGGTAGGTTTTTTGAGAATGGATATACAGGCTTTTGAGGGCAGGGTCGTAGTTTCTCCTCCAGCATCTTTCGGCTATTTTGTACTCTTTTTCCAGTGCAGAAAGTTCTTTATTATACCAGGGACTTGTTCATGAGCGTGTGCCTTGATCCATTTGGCTGGGATTAGGGTGTCTAGAGCTAGGTTGATCCAGTCGTAGAACTGGTCATACCCTTGGTCAGGGTCTTTGCTAGGTGGGGGGGGGGGGCTAGTAGTAAGGAGTGCATGGAAGTCCTCTAGACGGAGCTTCCTCCATGGTCCTTCCCAAACCTGCTGGGTGGATTTAGCCAGCAGGATGTTTCTGCAGGGTATTGTCATGACTACTAGACAGTGGTCTGTCCAGGTCATAGGGTTGGGTGCCTCGACCTGTGCATTGGTCATGTTAGAAAAGATGGGATCTAAGAGATGTCCCCAATTGTGGGTGGGGCCTTTTACAAGTTGGCCTAGCTGGAGGGCAGCAAGATCTGCTAACAGTGTGTTGACCTTAGTGTCTGCAGTGCGATCAAAGTGAATGTTTAGGTCACCAATGATAGTGAAGTTTGCAGTTTTGGTGATCTGTGAACATAGGTTCTCCAGAAGTGAGCTAGTGAATTTAGCATCTGCACCCGGGGGCCTGTAGATCAAAAGGCCTACCAGGCTGAGCTGGGGGTTGATTTTAATGTTGTAGCGTGCGCATTCGCTATCTTTGATATCTACTTTAGTTAGCTGACACGCAAGGTGCGATTTGGTCATTATCGCAATCCCCCCACCCCTGGAGTTTCTGTTACAGGTGTAGGTAGTGTATCCTGTAGGGGTGGCCAGGTTTATGACAGTGTCCATGTCGTCCTGGAGCCAAGTTTTTGTTAGGAAAAGAATGTCGAGGGAATGGTTAAACAGTAGTTCGTGGATTTCAGAGTGATGTTTCTGCATAGATCTCACATTCAACTGGCCAATTCTGATAGTTAAAGGCTTGGCTGTTGAGGGGCGTGCTGGCCGAACTGGAGTTGGAAGGGAAAAGCCGCATGAGCATACAAGGGACTTAGTGTTAGATACAAGGTTGAGTCTGGCCCATTCACAGCCAGGGTGCTGTAGCTGTAGTAGCTCTAGTTTTGAATACACTCTCTTACCGCTCCAGTTTTTGACAGGGTTTCTGGCATCTGGCGCTTCCTCAGCGCTGAGGGGCGCAGACGGGCTGGACACTGGCTCGACTCCGGCGCTGTCCCGGTGCAACCGCTGATCGCGTCCGCTGCGCGGAGCCATGCCCCTCCCTTATTATAGTGGTCACTGGGGAGCGTATGACGCTTTCCCCAAGCTAAGATGGCGGCCGCATTTTGCTGTACCGGGGATGAAAAGAATGTCCTCAGCGCCTGAATCGGCTGGGACGGATCCGGTAGGTCAAAGGGTGCGGGGGTGGGGAGGTGCTGAGGTCACGCTCGGGGATCAGTGCGGCGGGGGGCAACAAAATGCAGGGTGTGAGGGTAGAGGGGCTTCGTGTATCAAGCCGATCTTTCCACCCACAGGACGGTGCAGCTTCTAAGTCAAGCAGGTAGTGGCAACTAAGAGAGTTTATCACAGACGCTTATTAGTCAAGCTAATCCGGGCAAAGTAAAAATACAGTACAAGATAATTTTAATTTTTTTTTTAAATAACACAACAACCTCCCGGCTTCCGCCTCAGGAGGGATTCAAACTCACACTGAGCAACAGGCAGCTTGGATGCCATTTTTATAGTGGCCACTGGGGATCGTATGACGCTTTCCCAAAGCTAAGATGGCTGCCGCGTTTTTGCTGCTACCGGGGATAAAAAGAATGTCCTCAGCGCCTGAATCGGCTGGGACGGATCCGGTAGGTCAGAGGGTGCGGGGGTGGGGAGGTGCTGAGGCCGCGCTCGGGGATCAGAGCGGGCGGGGGGCAACAAAATGCAGGGTGTGAGGGTAGAGGGGCTTCGTGTATCAAGACGATCTTTCCACCAACAGGACGGTGCAGCTTCTAAGTCAAGCAGGTAGTGGCAACTAAGAGAGTTTATCACAGACGCTTATTAGTCAAGCTAATCCGGGCAAAGTAAAAATACAGTACAAGATAATATAATTTTTTTTTTAAATAACACAACAACCTCCCGGCTTCCGCCTCAGGAGGGATTCGAACTCACACTGAGCAACAGGCAGCTTGGGTGCCATTTTTATAGTGGCCACTGGGGAGCCTTTGACGCTTTCCCCAAGCTAAGATGGCCGCCGCGTTTTTGCTGTTACCGGGGAAAAAAAAGAATGTCCTCAGCGCCTGAATCGGCTGGGACGGATCCGGTAGGTCAGAGGGTGCGGGGGTGGGGAGGTGCTGAGGCCACGCTCGGGGATCAGAGCGGGTGGGGGGCAACAAAATTCAGGGTGTGAGGGTAGAGGGGCTTCATGTATCAAGACGATCTTTCCACCCACAGGACGCTGCAGCTTCTAAGTCAAGCAGGTAGTGGCAACTAAGAGAGTTTATCACAGACGCCTATTAGTCAAGCTAATCTGGGCAAAGTAAAAATACAGTACAAGATAATTTAATATTTTTTTTTAAATAACACAACAACCTCCCGGCTTCCGCCTCAGGAGGGATTCGAACTCAGACTGAGCAACAGGCAGCTTGGGTGCCATTTTTATAGTGGCCACTGGGGAGCGTATGACGCTTTCCCCAAGCTAAGATGGCCGCCGCATTTTTGCTGTTACCGGGGATAAAAAGATTGACCTCACCGCCTGAATCGGCTGGGACGGATCCAGAAGGTCAGAGGGTGCAGGGGTTGGGAGGTGCTGAGGCCGCGCTCGGGGATCAGAGCGGGCGGGGGGCAACAAAATGCAGGGTGTGAGGGTAGAGGGGCTTCGTGTATCAAGCCGATCTTTCCACCCACAGGATGGTGCAGCCTCTAAGTCAAGCAGGTAGTGGCAACTAAGAGAGTTTATCACCGACGCTTATTAGTCAAGCTAATCCGGGCAAAGTATAAATACAGTACAAGATGATTTTTTTACAATTTTTAAAATACCACAACAACCTCGAGGCTTCCGCCTCTGGAGGGATTCAAACTCACACTGAGCAACAGGCAGCTTGGGTGCCCTTTTTATAGTGGCCACTGGGGAGCGTATGACGCTTTCCCCAAGCTAAGATGGCCGCCGCGTTTTTGCTGTTACCGGGGATGAAAAGAATGTCCTCAGCACCTGAATCGGCTGGGACGGATCCATCAGGTCAGAGGGTGCGGGGTTGGGAGGTGCTGAGGCCGCGCTCGGGGATCAGAGCGGGCGGGGGGCAACAAAATGCAGGGTGTGAGGGTAGAGGGGCTTCGTGTATCAAGTCGATCTTTCCACCAACAGGACGGTGCAGCTTCTAAGTCAAGCAGGTAGTGGCAACTAAGAGAGTTTATCACAGACGCTTATTAGTCAAGCTAATCCGGGCAAAGTATAAATACAGTACAAGATGATTTTTTACAATTTTTAAAATACCACAACAACCTCCAGGCTTCCGCCTCAGGAGGGATTCAAACTCACACTGAGCAACAGGCAGCTTGGGTGCCCTTTTTATAGTGGCCACTGGGGAGCGTATGACGCTTTCCCCAAGCTAAGATGGCCGCCGCGTTTTTGCTGTTACCGGGGATGAAAAGAATGTCATCAGTGCCTGAATCGGCTGGGACGGATCCGGTAGGTCAGAGGGTGGGGGGTGGGGAGGTACTGAGGCCGCGCTCGGGGATCAGAGCGGGCGGGGGGCAACAAAATTCAGGGTGTGAGGGTAGAGGGGCTTCGTGTATCAAGCCGATCTTTCCACCCACAGGACGGTGCAGCTTCTAAGTCAAGCAGGTAGTGGCAACTAAGAGAGTTTATCACAGACGCTTATTAGTCAAGCTAAACCGGGCAAAGTAAAAATACAGTACAAGATAATTTAAAAAAAAAATTAAAATAACACAACAACCTCCCGGCTTCTAAGTCAAGCAGGTAGTGGCAACTAAGAGAGTGAGTTGGGGGGCGCTAGGTGGCGCCGGACCGAGATGGCCGCACCGTTGTGAGGCTCCTGCCAGACCGAGGCTCCAACCTATCCTTCAGTGATCCTGCCTTGCTAAATCTGCATCTACATTGCCCCCGTGTCTGCCCCTCATCGTGCAGAGTACGCGATACCAGACTCGCCCTGTTTACCTGCCTCCTGACGAGATCGGCTGCCTGTTTGCGCTGGGGCGGCCCGAGGTGCTGCTGCGGCGTTCCTCCTGACCGGCTCCTCTCCGCCAGGATAGTCCGTTGCTCAGCGGCCTTGCTGACGTGGCCTGGGGGCCGGCCCGCGGCGGAGCTCTGGCCCACGGAACACCTGTAGACTGCTGCCGGCGCCCCGGGGGGGCTACAACTCTACAGGTGAGAGCTGCCTGCTGTCTCCTGGTCTCCCCTGCTGCTGCTCGTCCTGCCCTCCCTCCCGCGCCACCGCTACTGAGCCCTACGGTGCCGTACTGTGTCTTTGGCGCCCGGACCATCCGCCATCTTGGGCTGACTCCTGCGGGGCTGTGCGGCCGGGAGCGGCAAAAACGCTGGACTTGCCCCTCCGCCCTTCAGCCCCCCCACCCGAGGCACGGACTGTACCTCCCGCCTGCGCGGCTTCCCTGGAGTCAGATCGGTCTCGCCACCTGTGCTGCAGACGCCTGTTCCCGGACTGGGACCGGGTCGTGAAGGTCCTCGCCTCGTGGGGCTGCTGTGCAATCCTGGTCCCTTCCCTGGGACGTATTTTGCTCTGTTGTTGACCCCCTCTGACCTGACTCGTCTTACCTGCTGCACTCCAGGTCGGCTTTGACGTGCTGCCGGTCCTCTCCGTCAATCCCCCCCCCCCCCGACACTGCTGCTTGACCTAGGTCCTCAATCCTGGAAGCACGGACCCGGCCTGTTGTGAGGCCTGTACAGTGTTGGCACCGCGTGGGATGTCGGTCCGCGGTGCTGACCACCTCTTCGGGGCTAACATCCTTGCCGCCCCCCTATGGAGGTACCATCTGGTGGGCGGCCTGGGCCTCCTAGCTTGGCTTCTCACTACTGCCTGCGTGTGCGCGGCCTGAAAGGCATTGTCTCAGCCTCCCCCCCTCTACTTCTTCGCGTCCTGGCGACTGCTTCTCCTCCGTCATCGCGGACGCCCAGAGGAGTCATGGGCCGCAATGACGCCAGGCAGTCCAAGATTCCTTTTGAGACTAAAAAGACTCCTAAATCGACGCCGGAGCCTGTTGGTGGTCCGGTCTCCCAGGCGCCTCCGGATGAGGATTGGAGGGCGCTGTTGCTAGGTCTGAAGCAAAGCCTCGTTACTATCGACACCAAAATAGATAACATCAACACGCGCATGGACAGCGTGGTCACCAGGCTTGAGCAGCATGACACCCGTCTCAAGGACACGGAAGATAGGATCTCTGTCCTGGAGGATGGCGCCACCTCGACAAGCAACCAGGTCACCCAAATGGACAGGCTGCTCAAGCTCATCGCAGATAAGAATGAGGACTTGGAAGCGAGGTCTCGGCGCAATAACGTCCGAATCCTGGGCCTTGCGGAGACGACCAACACTGGTAAAATGGAGACCTTCGTGGAGAACCTGCTCGTCGAACTCTTTGGGAAGGAATCCTTCTCGTCGCACTTCATTGTTGAGCGAGCCCACAGATCACTGGCGGCGCGCCCGCCTCCCGGAGCGCAACCTCGCCCCATAATTGTTCGCTTCATGAATTATAGAGACAGAGACTCGGTGCTGAGACGGGCAAGGGAGGTAGGAAATGTGAACTACTGTAATACCACCCTCTCCTTCTTTCCTGATTTCACCTCCGCCGTTCAAGAGGCCAGGCGCAAATTCACGACGGTCAAAAAGAAGCTCCAGGCACGGGAGATTTCCTATGCTATGCTCTACCCTGCCAGACTGAAAGTGACATTCCAGGGTAAGCATCACCTCTTTCAAAATCCCCATCAGGTGGAGGACTTCCTTAAGAGCTGCAGGGGGGAGCGGGGTGGAGAGGGTGCAGCTCTGCGCAGATCCAGGTCGCAATCACCACTGTTGCAACAGGACTGAGATTGATTGGGCGGACAGGGCGCTGAATATCACTTTGGACACACTTGGGCTTATGTGCTTTGTGTTGGAAGCTAGTTTGATGCAGGGTCCTACTGTTTAAGTCACATGCCTGCGCTCGGTCACCCACCTCCGTCCCACTTCAGACGACAGGTCCACCTGTGGTCAGTGGGTGTAAGTAAGGAGGTGGTTTGGCGCGTCTGGGGCCCCTAGTTTCGGTCCCCCCCAATGGGCGAACCCCTGTGCACTTCTTCCCTCCTGGGAAGTGGTCTTTGTGTTCTACTCTGTTTCGGGAGTAATTGGTTTGGGTTTCGGGGTACTGGATGGGGGTTGAATTCCCGGCCAGTTGGGGTTGCCGGTGTGGGTGGGAAAGTTTTTTGTTTCCTTACTGGCGACCTAGTCATATGGGTTTTGTTGTTCCTGGATGGGACGTGGGGGGGTTATCTGCGAGGCAAGCTCACTGTGTTCAGAGCTGGCTGTGCTCTGGTCTTCAACTCTGTGCTTTCATGCTACAAGATGACACTTCTGTGTAAATGTGTGACGTAGAGAGTATGCCACCAGCGCACCAACTCCAGCTGGTGTCGTGGAATATCAGGGGGCTGAACAACCCAAGGAAGAAGAGGCAAATCTTAGGGTACCTAGATAGGCAGTGTATCTCCATCGCTATGCTCCAAGAAACACATTTACGGTCTGACAGCTCATCCCTCTTTGCATCTAGATGGGCTTCTTGCAGGGTTTTCTCTTCCTACTCTAATTATGCCAGGGGTGTTACGATCTTGGTTCGGCCTGGTGTGAGGTTTGTGCCTGCGGGGACGGAGGTGGACCCTGGGGGACAATACTGCATGGTTTGGGGGACACTACACTCTCATTCGATTCTTCTTGCATGCTATTATGGCCCCAATATTGATGACACTTCATCGCTGCTCACGTTATGGGGTAAAATTCAAACCCTGGGCGTGAGCCATGTGATACTCGGCGGCGATTTCAATGCCGTCGTTTCGCCGTGCATGGACCGCTCTCACCCTCAGGCAGTACACTACTCCCATACCCAGCGCGTCTTCTCTTCCTTCATCGCGGACCACTCCCTCATCGATTCCTGGCGACACTTGCACCCGTCCCTCAAACAGGGCACTCACCACTCGGCTGTACATTCCACATGGGCGAGATTGGACTACGTATTCTTATCGGTGGGCCTCTCTCCCTGGTTAACCAAAGCTGTACTCCTTCCCAGGACCTTTTCCGACCATTCCCCGGTCCTCATATCACTTTGCATCCCCATTGAGACCTCCCCGTATCTTAGCTGGCGCCTCAACCCCTCCCACCTTGCTGATTCTGCCTTTAGAGCTGACCTTGAACAGGACATACAAGACTTTTTCGACCAAAATGTAGGGTCGGTATCGGACCTCACCGTGGTCTGGGAGGCCTTCAAAGTCACTGTCCACGGGTGGTGTATCTCTAAGGTCGGTGGGGTCCTTAAATCCCTGCGAGGTGAGCTTCGCAAACTCGAATCCGAACTGAGGGAGCTTGAGCGCATTGGCACGCGCGAGCCCCGGGACCATGCTTCTAATGCCCTCCTTCGCGAAAAACTGAACGAATATGCTGAGGCGGCGGAAAGGGAGAGCAAATTCCTCGGCAAGCAACACACAGCGCGGATCTTTGGTGAGGGGGACAGGCCCGGAAGGGCGCTTGCCTCCGCGGTACGCCGCCCTAGGTACAATGGCTATGTCACCACTCTGCTGGATGAGCACCAAATCCCACAACGAGATTTGCCTACACAACTCCGCATTCTTACCGATCACTATTCCGCTCTTTACACCTCTCACCGGTCGGTCCCCATCGGCCTAAGTCCCTACCTGGATGACACTGCCATTGCCTGGCTTGGCCCGTCCCAACAAAAATTTCTCCATCATATACTCGAAGTGGATGAAATTAAGGAAGCCATTATGTCCATGAAGTCAGGCAAAGCGCCCGGATCTGATGGACTGCCGGTCGACTTCTACAAAGTGTATGTCCATATCCTAGCCCCTATCCTTCAGCAGGTTTACTATGCCTCCCTTGAAGGCGGCCTCTTACCCGCATCTATGCGCGAGGCCCTCATCGCTTCCCTGTTGAAACCGGGCAAGCCACCGGAGCACTGCGACTCCTACAGACCCTTGTCCCTACTTAATACTGATGTCAAAATCCTAGCGAAAGTCCTGTCGTCCCGCCTCAACCTGCTGATGGAGCGTCTGGTCCTTCCCGACCAAGCGGGTTTCGTTCCCAACAGGGCAACTTCCCATAACCTGCGCACCCTCCAGGCAGTACTACAGGATATCAATCCAAGATGCGAGGCTGCGGCCGTGTTTCTCGACGCCACTAAGGCGTTCGATTCTCTTGAATGGGATTATCTCTTTGCCCTCCTTGAACGCATGGGGATCCCTTACAGCTTCCTTGACTGGATTAGACTGCTTTATTGCGAACCGCGTGCTTCCGTCCTCCTCAATGGTGCACGGTCTGCCCCCTTTCCCATCCAGAGAGGCACCAGACAGGGGTGTCCCCTTTCCCCCGTCCTTTTCGCGATTGCCATAGAGCCGCTTGCTGCCAAACTCCGACAGCACCATAACCACCGCTCTCTAATCTACCCGGAGCGGCAGCTCCTAGTGGCATTATATGCCGATGATATAACTTTATATGTCGACAAGCCACAAGATAACCTCAAACCCCTGCTACGCGAAATCACTAAATTCAGAGCTATTTCGGGAGTTCAAATTAATTGGGCAAAGTCTGCCCTCTTCCCCTTAACAGACAAAACAGTGCAATTTCCCCTGGACTATCCCCTGATATGGGAATCCGAGGAGATCAAGTACCTCGGCGTGATAGTGTCCCGTAATCGCGAGACCCTCATCAGGGCTAACTATGGCACCGTACTTGACAAGCTAGCTGATAACATTACCAAATGGATCCACCTCCCGCTGTCGATGGCAGGGCGCATTTCCCTAATAAAAATGGTTGTCCTTCCCAAGTTATTATACCTTTTCATTAACATACCTTACAGCCCGGGCCCCCACTTCTTTCGCTCCCTCAATTCCCAACTGTCGAGACTGATATGGGGTGGCAAACAGGCTAGGATCAGTTTAAAGACACTAATGTTGCCCTATCATCAAGGCGGGTTCGACGTTCCTGACGTGGCGTACTGGTTGCATCCCCCTCCCTTCATGGCCCACCTGGCGGTGGAAGATGGTTATATGCGTCCGGTACAACCATCGGGCTATCTTTATACCGAATCGAAAATGTCGGACCGTGACCCCACTACAGTGGACTGCACTGTCCAGGCTTGGCGCCGCATTGCGGCCCGCATGGAGGTCACCTTTTTATACTCGCCATGTATGCCTCTTGCGCACGACCCTAGATTGAGGGTAACTTGTGAGGAGATAGGGCGCAAGCTCCTCAAGCAACTAGCGATTCACACCTGGGGAGATCTCTTCCTTCAGGGGCAGTTCCGTTCCTCGGCACAGTTCTTTGGGGAGATCCACCCTACGGTCATGGACACGTTCCTCTATGTCCGCTTAAGACAAAACGTCAGGGCAGTCATTCCGAACTTTCCTGATGAGCCGGACGTCCTGCCCCCCTTGCACTCGCTTTTACAAACTGACACCCCTAAACACGTGGTGTCCATGCTATATAAACATGCCCAGCCTGCCCCATCCCCTCCCCCGCTCAAGGTCCGTAGCGAATGGGACATTGACCTTGACTCACCGCTTTCTGATGATCAGTGGGAGGAAAGTTGCTCGCATACCACCGTAGTGACGGGTAATACTCGCTTACGGTTAATTCACTTTAAATTTTTGCACCGCACTTACTTCACTCCTTCCAAACTGTTCCGGCTGGGCCTCCGAGATAATGATCGCTGCCTACGCTGCGGGGCGGGAGGGGCTGATTTCTTCCATCTGGCGTGGACCTGCCCTGCGGTAGAGGAGTACTGGCATGCCATTTTTGAGGCATTATCTGATATGGTGGGGATTGGTATGGCCCCCTGTCCTAGGACTGCCTTGTTGGGGCATGCGGTCCCGGCATTGAAAACACATTAAAAAAAATTTGCTTTGGGCCTTTTGTTGGCCAAACGTCAT
Organism: Lissotriton vulgaris; assembly: GCF_964263255.1. Taxonomy (NCBI): domain Eukaryota; kingdom Metazoa; phylum Chordata; class Amphibia; order Caudata; family Salamandridae; genus Lissotriton; species Lissotriton vulgaris. The sequence continues at coordinate 31,825 of NW_028246715.1, read as the reverse complement.
GTTGCATGTAGATGGGGTAGAGGCCGTGCTCCAAAATTCAAGGTCTGGCTCAACACGATGTCTACCTGTCAAGATTACCTCCACAACTACTCTGAACTTTTACCATACAAGTCACGCCCCAGGGACATATGGGGGCCCCTCACTGCCTACCTACTCCGACACCGGAGCGACGACCCTCCAGATGCCTGAGGCACTCTCCCCTTCTCCTCTGTCCTTGGCCTGATTCTTGCCCTGACCGTCCGGTTCCCACACCGACCTCTTCCCTTCCTCCCTTCTTCCCTCCCTCCCCAGGTTGCTTTCCTGGGGACGTGCTTGCCTGTCCTCTGTGCCCTTTGCCCCCCTTGCCCTATGATACTTCCCTGCCTCCTAATCATGGGTTGTCCTTATGCGCTCCTTGCCCACACCCGCGGCCCGACCTCTAATAGCTCTGCGTCCTGCTGCTCGCGGCACCAGCATATTACGCGTAGCATTACTCACATGACCTCGGCACTCTACTGCACTCACAGACTTAGTTACGTGTTGTTTCTCCCCCCCCTCCCTCCCCCTCTCCCCCTCCCATCCCGTGTTCATCATAAGCATTTCATAGGTGGGGACCACACTTATACTGGCGAAGGCCTTTCATACCAATTAGCTGTACTCTGTGGTACCTCGCCTTCGACTCCTCTGATCCACATACAAGTTATGGTGGTACATTACGGGTGGGAGTGTACCCAGTTCTGTTGTTTGGGGAAAAAAATTATAAAAGAAGCCTCATCTGCATTCTTTTTGTATATGGTTTGCCTTCTCTCATTGTTATGTCATGTGCTTTTCCTGACTGAGCCTCATTTATATCGCGGCCGGCCCTGAGTGGTTGTAGGCGACATGCTGGGTCTAATTATCCTGCCATGCCATTTCAAGTATGTGTCTGCCTTCACCTTCCCCCCCTCTTTTCATGGCTGCCGGCCTGTCGTCTCAGGTTGTAGGCGAAAAGCTGTGTGCTGTTTCTACTGCTTTGGCACTTAATAAAGGCTTCAAAAAAAAAAACTCAAAAAAAAACTAAGAGAGTGAGTTTATCACAGACGCTTATTAGTCAAGCTAATCCGGGCAAAGTAAAAATACAGTACAAGATAATTTAATTTTTTTTTTAAAATAACACAACAACCTCCCGGCTTCCGCCTCAGGAGGGATTCGAACTCACACTGAGCAACAGGCAGCTTGGGTGCCCTTTTTATAGTGGCCACTGGGGAGCGTATGACGCTTTCCCCAAGCTAAGATGGCCGCCGCGTTTTTGCTGTTACCGGGGATGAAAAGAATGTCCTCAGCGCCTGAATCGGCTGGGACGGATCCGGTAGGTCAGAGGGTGCGGGGGTGGGGAGCTGCTGAGGCCGCGCTCGGGGATCATTCTAGTGGACTGATGGGATTTGTAGTTTTTTTATTCAGAAATCACATGTTTCATTTTTGGTCTAATGCTTTTTATCTTTTTCTGGGATATGTAGGCATATGTTTGATTTTTTCTGGCTGCTATGAGTTTGTACTGTAATAGCAGCGAAGAAGGAAAAGCATAATCCTCTCCTCCATGTCCTTAATTGAATTGAAACTTACTGTTACTAAGCAAGGCAAATTTAGATTCTTTATAGAAACTAACAGATAAATATAGAAAAAATTGAAAATTAGTTGAAAAAAACTGCCATTTGTGCCAACTTTTTCACCTGTGACTTCTTCCAATTGTGACAGCTGTTTGAAAGCAATATACCGTTACATCTGATGGACCTTTATGGATGTGGGGATATATAGGACTTGTAGGTTCACCAAGAGCCCGACAAACCCAGAGCCAATAACTGAGCAGCGTCTTGCAATATTTATTCATCATGTACTGGGTATATAGCAATTAATTTGGGAAAAATATATACATGGAAAAATCGGTATGAAAGACACCTATGTTTTTCTGAAATTGGAGCAAATTATAGAGTTTAGAAACAGTAGTTATTTGCACATTTCCAAAATTCGGAGTACCCATACTAGCATGAGAATTAAAGGTAATTTTTCAAAATGACTTCTTTTTTACACATTGTCTTTCATGAGGAAGGCAGAAATGCATCAAAAGTCAATAGGTAATAACAGTTGCTTTACAATTCTCCCGATAAAAATGGTACCTCACTTGTGTAGGTAGGCCTTGTGCCCGCAACAGAGAGATAGAGATAAATTACTTTTATTTGATTAGTTTAAATCATAAAAGAGTGGCACATCCACCAATATACACAATGTGCAAGGATGATTATATCAATGCATTAATTAACATAAATCTCATCAAATTTACTAAAATGATTATATCAATGCATTATTTAACATTAGTCTCATTAAAATTTACAATAAAACAAGTTTAACAGGATAGAAGTGGGTTGTTGATCTAAAAGAAGACTAGTACCGTAGATCGAATCGAATGAATCCAGGATAAAGTGCTTGGTGCTGTAAACTAATAGTCTACAATAGAAAAAATGTTCAATTATACTTTGGACTACTACCGTTGTTGATTTCCTAATATTTTGCAGGGTGGAGTATATCTCCTTGTATCCCCAGTTAGTTCTAACTGGCAGTCCCTCTTTTCCAGTTCTTTTGCTGCGATAGTCAAAAACGTTATTGCCTTACACGCCAGTTTTACTGTTGAGCCTCCTAGGCATTTGATTACAGCAGTTCTGCTGGTCCTTATTTGTTCTTTGTTCAATAATGGCCATAGAAGGGTTTTCCGTATGTGTAATAATGCCGGACAAATACATAGTAAGTGAAGTATTGACTCTTCTCCTTGGCCACACAGGCGGCAATCGATTGATAGTTTTGTTGACTACTTGTTTAAATTCAGGGTAGGACAATATTGTATTCCAAGCGTACTCTAGTTTTAGAGCTGCGATGGATCGTTTTAGCGAGAAGCAGACTCCGTTAGTCGATCTGGATTGCTTTTCAACCTCCAGCCAGCAATTATGTGTTAAGGAATCTTCCTCTGCTGCTCTCATTCTCCAATAATATTTGATAAGTGCCCCTTGTCTTGTTGGAATCTGATTTTTTAAACCGAATTCCAGTCTGATCAAGGCTTTAGGAATATGGCGAGGAATTAAAAATAGATTTTTAAAGAGTCTACTTTGAGCAGTATTTAAAACTGTTGCACCCTTTGTGTTCAGAAGTTCAGAACCATACGTAATTGATGGCAATAAGTGTGTTGTTGAAATATCGCTTCGTTTTTTTTGCAAAATTTTAAATGCGAAAAATAGCTTTTTTGCTTTGACTTTCCCTATTTCTAGATGTTGCTTGAAACTAAGGTGTCGATCTAACAGTACCCCCAGATATTTATATGTTCCCACCTGATCCAGCGGGTCACTTTTTATCGCCCAGGTACATTTTGGTTGTTTTTTAGGTGAGTTTGAAAAAAACATTACTTTCGTTTTCTGAAAATGTATGATTAGTTGAACTGTAGCTGTGTATAGTACTAATTGATTTATCAAGCGCTGTATACCTCTGGGCGTTTGTGATAGCAGCACTGTGTTGTCTGCATATTGTAAACTTGTTGTTCGAACATTACCCAGTTTCGGGGGGTCCCCTTGTGCTAGGCGAAGGTTATTGTCTAGGTCGGCTGGGTAGATGTTAAATAAGCAGGGAGCCAAAACACACCCCTGTTTTAAGCCATTACAGTCGAGATTTTATTAGTTAGACTTTGACCATCCCCCAATTTAATTTGGACCCATGTTTTTGAGTATAGGTTAATGATTGCATCTAGCAATTCCGTGGGGGCTCCGCAAGATTTCATTTTAGCCCATAGTAAGGATCTAGGGACCTTATCAAAGGCTGCTTTGAGATCTACAAAGCAGGAATACAAAACTTTTGAATTAACTATTGCCTGGTTGGCCAGGAGCGTGACAGCTGACAAGTTTGTTAGGGTACCCATCCCTGCTCGACATCCTGTTTGGGTAGTAGGGATCAGTTTTGTATGGTTGACCCAATCCTCTAGATCTTTCAGCAGATGCGTTGTGTAAATTTTGGCCTCAACATCGATAAGTGCAATTAATCTGTGGTTAGAAGAATCGGAACGAGCCCCTGATTTATATATTGGTTGCAGGATGCCTCCTCGCCATTAATCTGGAATAGTGCTGGTCGCTAGTGTATATGCAAACAGCGAGGTTAAGCGCAATGACCAGAATGCTGGATCTTTTTTGAATAAAGCGTTGGGTAGACCGTTTGGTCCCGGGGCTCCATCAGATCTTTGCTTCTTAGTTGCGTACAAAACCTATTTGAAACAAAAGCATTCGATAGAGTAAACTGGTCCTACTTACATGCCGCTATGGCAAAGTTTAAAATAGGACCTAAATTCCGTAGAACGATAGGCCTATTGTACAAAAACCCTAAGGCAAGTTTGATAATAAACGGAACATGCACAAATCCCTTCCAAATTTCAAGAGGAACGAGACAGGGGTGCCCTCTTTCCCCCCTATTATTTAACATTTATCTGGAACCTTTTGCTCACTCCATACGAGAAAATCCTAACATCCGTCCCTTTTCATTCTCAGGGTGGGAAAAGAAAGTCGGGATGTACGCTGATGACATTATTATTTACACTACAGACCCGACACGGGCCTTCCCTAGGGTAATCCATAGCGCGGAGGAATTTGGGAAGCACTCGGGCTATGAAATTAACGCAGGGAAGACGGAGATAATGGCTTGGAACATCGCCAATATTCAGCTTCCCTTAAAATCTTCAATGCGCTACCTGGGTATAAGAATCACCAAAGATCCTAACCTGTTGGCTCAGAACAATCTAGACCGCGTTTCACACGAAGCGAAAATATTAATGAAGTCCTGGTCATTTTTACCTCTCACCATCTATGGAAGGACTAGCGTAGTAAAAATGTCCATTCTCCCGAAATACACTTTTCTCTTCAATACAATTCCTTTATTATTTGACACGAACCAATTAAAAACATCCCAACAAAACATAAATTCATTTGTTTGGTGTTACAAATCATCCAGGCTGGCGTGGAAGAAACTGAGAAGGAGAAGGGAAAAAGGAGGCCTTACTCTGCCAGACCTGGAATACTATGCGTGGGCCTTTCACCTGACCCACTCCAGGATGCTATTAAAGTCCCCATTAGACAACTCTAACGGTTACTTGTTCAAAGCTATGCTATTGGGTTCAGACCTTCCATCGGACGGATTTCTATTTAAATTCGGGCATCAGAGGTTTTTAAAAAAAGTCAGACTGAAGACATTATACTGCCCCATAAAAGAATGGTCTCAAATTAAATCGAAGGCGGGGATTGCATATTTTTCTGACTATGCACCGATGTGGGACTTTCCTGGGCTTTCATCAAATTCCACACAGACAATAAAAACAGTCCTACAAGAAGCAGGAATTACAAGATGGGGAGAATTAGTAGAAGATGGCTCTCTTATTGATTGGGAAATATTCTCAGACAAGGCAACCTCACCATTAGCTTGGTTTGTCTATAGTCAGCTTTTAAGCTGGCTTCGTTTTCAAACAACTAAAAATACCAAATTTGGAGGAGACAGTTTACTAGAGAAGAATCTAATGGAAAAATCACACAAGGTGAAGGAGGTTGCTGCACATTATTGGAGCATCTTGGAAGAAAGAGAGGATGCGCTTAATCTTCCGACAAAGCTGTGGGGTGGAGAGGGTGAACCCCAAGCAGAAGGGAAATGGATTGAGTCCTTTACGCTTCTTTATAAGATCATAAAACCAGCCTGGCTGAGGCGTAATCAATTGTTTACATTACATCGGGCGTACTATTCCCCCAAAAGGCTTTCTAAGTTTCAACCGGGGAAATGCTGCAGTAAATGTTTCCTGCCAGCTGCCTCAGATCTACATATGTTCTGGGAATGCCCGAATGTTACTAATTTCTGGCAGGAAGTAAAGACATCGCTGGATTCAATCCTCAAAATCTCTGTCCCCCTCTCTTGGTCCTTGGTAATATTTGGACTGAGTGACAATATCAAAGGATTAGAAAGAGAGTTCCTATACTATGCCATATTATTAGCTAGAAGACAAATATGCAAAAATTGGGTTAACATCAACCCACCAACTCATGCAGAGTGGTTGTCTTCACTTTACATCACATCAAAAGCAGATTTGGCCAGAACATGTAGTCCCCGTACTGTGAGATTTTGGAATTTCTTAATTGAGTGGAGTCGGAACAGTTAGGACCCCGGGTTTTTTCTTTTTTTGTTGTTTTTTTTTTTTTTTTTTTTTTTTTTCTCCCCGGGTCCGATGATTAAGCCTCTGTCTCCATGTCCAACGGGAGGCGCCCCATGCCATAGCTAAATTAGACGTTCAGCCCATTTTGGGTAGGTATTGGAGCTAGATCGTGTGGGGCTATATTTCTCAGCTTCGACACCAGACCGCCTTCCAGGGAAAATTGACGGTACCTTAAAAAGGCTACTGGGTCCCGCGGAGGAAGGCCCCTGGATCGATTAGGTGGCAAATGAGGACAAAAAATAAATAAATAAAAAAAAAAAAAAAAAATTTAAAAAAAAAAAAAAACTATTTTTGTGTGAGCTGTAGATGGTAGTCTTGGGGGTCGGGCCTTGGTGTTTCAAGCAAGCACAGATGCGAATTACCTTCTCGCTGGTTGATTTGAGGGTGGGGGAGGGATTTCGGTCTTGGTGTATAGATCATAGGCTCTAGTGTTTGATTACTTCTTGATGTTAGCGCCTGGGTGGTCGATCCCTGAGCGATGGTTCTCCTGATCCCTTTGTTTAGAATGGTCTTATAGATCATTGTCTCCATTGATGTTTTGGATTTGACACCAGTCCCTGAGAGAGTGTTGAATGTGGCCTCAATATGCACTCTCCACGTCTGTTCCATTAGTTCTGAATTGAAGTGTCTATTTTTCCCATTTATTACAAGATTAATGAGTGCCCAGAACTGTTTTGAATTGTGTTGCTTGCTTACATAAAGCATTTTCGTCCAGAATTGCTCCTGGTAAGATCGCTTTGCCGCTCTGATATCCTTTTTTAGGTCTCTTTTCATCTGTTCAATTGTTGTCAAAGTCTCTCGGGCATGTTGGGGGCCCTGAGTTCTCAAGTGTCTGTGAAATTTAATTAGTTTTTATTTTTTTTGTCAGTAACGTGTGTGTGTGTGTACCAAGCTGCCCCGGTAAACAATTTTTTGCTTTTAGATTTGTTTGAAAATGTTGTGTTTAATCTTTTTCAAAGGTATTTTTATTGACATTTCAGAATAGAAAAAAGAAAACATGCAACAGTCCCGCACAACATCCCACGCAGGGGGGTAGCATAAGCGGCAGACCAAGTATAATACTAGGGGCCTTTGAAGGCCTTGCGTTCAGCCTCTAGTTGAAAGAATGGAGTCTTAGGGGGTGCTGTTCTGCATTACCAGAGAAACCATCTGGCAGGGAGTGTAAATAGAGGCTAGTTGAGTGTCCCGGCCTTGTAAAGTTGACTGACAAATTCATCGCGCTAGCGCTTGGTAGCAAGTAGGACTGCTACAAGCGCGTTCTTGTATTCCTGCTAAAAAATTGCTTTTAGACCGTTTTTAAATACTTGTGCTTCGTGTAATCAATTACCTGCTGTGTGCTCGCTCACTCCCCGGTCCACCGCAGCTTCTAGTGCTGTTTGATGTGGAGGGAGGCAAGCAGCACTACTTCCTGGTTGCTCCATTGGAGGCGGCCATACTTGGTGGGTTGACGCGCTAGTCTCCCACTCCGCCTAACCAACTTAGTCCCTCGCTCAATCGCGCAGCGGTGACGCGCAGCGGTAGCGCCACAGACGCGCCGGAGAGGCGCCAGAGAGAAGCCAGTCTGCGCCAGTCCGCGTCCAGACGCTTCCTGCTACCTGCGGTAAGATCTGCCTATCATGGCTGTGGCTGCACCCACGATGGTGTATGACTGTTCCACACTCCATGCCCTACGTCATGCTACTAGTCCGGCTTGTGATCAGCTGGTTCTGCCCACTCTTTCTGATTTTTCCTGTAAAAACTGTAATTGGAGTCCCTCAATTTGCGTCAACCGACGCCCATTTTCTGTTCAGAAGTGGAGAATGTTCCTACTAAACTGTAGGTCTTTTAATAAACACCACACCGAATTACGTCTAATGATTGAGGAGCTCAATCCCCACGCCCTTTTCCTAACAGAAACCTGGCTTCAGGCAGACAACGACCCGGCCATTGTTGGAGCCATCCCACCAGGATTCACTCTTAAGAGATTGGATCGCCAAATTGGGAGAGGCGGTGGATTGGCTATTGTTTATTGGAACAATTATAAGTGCCGAATCACCCCATTCACCTCATCGACCTGCGAAAGTCTTCAATTTTCGCTAGAACTCTCCCCTACTACCACCTTCTCTGGCATTCTGATCTACCGTCCTCCCGGCGCCCTTAGTGATTTTATTACTAAGATTACTGAGTTGGCTGCCAGTGTCGTCTTATCTTCACCGAATTTTACCCTGTTGGGGGACCTCAACTTGCACTTTGATGATCCTCTCGACACTGCCGCTAACTTGCTCCGTGCTAATCTTCAAGCATTGGACCTCTATCAAAAGGGATTCCATGTAACGCACAATAGAGGTCATCTTCTCGACACTGTCTTTAGTAATATCAACGACATCACAGTGGAGCCCCCCATCCCTTTACCTTGGACGGATCATTTTGTAATACCTTTCATCTGGCGCACAAATACCCTCCCCTCTGCCCACTTTCTCGCCAAACACCAAGCTAGGAAATGGTCTTCTCTCTCCCTCCCTGTATGGGAAGCTGCTTTGGCTAGAGACCCCCCCGGGAAGGTGATGCATGCCAACATAGCAGCTAACAATTTTGACGGCTGGATCACCTCTACACTTGATATGGTTCTTCCTGCTCAAAACAACAATCTTACCAAAAAACCACAAGCGGCTCCATGGTATACCCCCGCACTTAGGAGTATGAAATTAGCCTGTCGAAAGCAGGAGAGAGCCTGGAGACAGGACTATTCCCAAACTAAGAAGGATGAATATAGAGCCAATATCAGGCTCTACAAACAGGAGCTAAAACTAGCACAAACCTCCTTCTACGACAGCAGAATTTAAGCAGCCGCCAATGCCCCTAGGGAAATTTTAAAAATTGTGAAATCCCTCGTCTCCCCCCCAGCTGAATGCCCCGATACTGAGGGCGCTCAAAACCGCTGCAACAATCTGGCTAATTTTTTCTCTCAAAAGATTCTTACAATCTACTCCTCATTTGAGGACACAAATAACGAACTGGAACCCTCCACCCCCCCAACCTCCGATGCCTTGGTTTCTTGTAGGCTAGACACAATTCCTCTCTTGGACGCCCCGGCACTAGATAAACTGACTGCTAAAGTCACCTCTGGATCTCCCAATGATCCAGCACCCCCACATACTCTTAAACTGGCGATGGATACGATCCGCCCCATCATATTGGATGTTCTTAACACCTCCATTTCCTCCAAATCCGTTCCCCCGCCATGGAAGTGCGCAATGGTAAGAGCGCTGCTGAAAAAGCCCAATCTTGACCAAAGTAACATGGCAAACTACCGTCCCATCTCCCTGCTCCCCTGGTTGAGCAAACTGCTTGAGAGGCATGTAAACAACACCCTAACGAACTATCTGGAGTCAAACAATCTCCTGCATGCCTCTCAGACAGGGTTTCGTCCCCGACATGGGACAGAAACTGCGCTTCTAGCGGTCACGGAAGAAGCAAGAGCTGTGCTGGATCAGGGTGGGAAAGTCGCCATTATTTTACTGGACCTGAGTGCCGCGTTCGACACGGTGAACCATGTCATGTTGTTGCAACGACTGACTGACATGGGCGTGTCGGGCGCGGCCCTGGAATGGCTGACGTCCTTCTTGACCGACCGGTTTTTCCAGGTCTTTGAGGGTGAGGCAGTATCACCTAAACATTCTCTCAGGTGTGGGGTTCCTCAGGGCTCCTCCCTGAGCCCCACCCTGTTTAATGTTTATATGGAGCCTCTAGACAGGATAGTCCAACCCTTCGGTGTGCGTATTGTCACCTACGCGGACGATACCCAACTGGTGGTCTCTTTAGACCACGCGGAGGGTTCGTCCCACACCTTAGGTCCTTGTCTGGAGGCGGTCGCCAGATGGATGCATTCCTCCTGTCTAAAACTTAATGGGGAGAAAACGGATGTCATTCTGTTGGGGAATTCTTCCCCCTCCGTTTTTACATCCATCTGGCCACCATGTCTGGGTGAGCCCCCGACTCCCAAGCCCCAGATAAAGAGCCTAGGGATCTGGCTTGACCCAGCCTTGAACTTCTCAGTACAAGCCATTAAGATTGCAGCCACCTGTTTCGGGTTGATGAGGATGCTGCGGAAGGTGCTCCCCCTGCTTCCTTTTCAGGCCAGGAGGATACTGGTCCAGGCCCTGATATTATCGCGCCTGGACTATGGGAATGCTCTTTTTTTGGGAGCCCCTTCCTTTGTCATCCAAAAGCTCCAAGTCACCCAAAACAGTGCGGCCCGCCTTCTTTACAATCTTCCTCGCCGACAGTCAGCTAGGGATGCCTTAAGAGAACTCCATTGGCTCCCTATTGCGGCGAGAGTGCAGTTCAAATCTTTGTGTATTTTACACAAGGCCTTCCATCATACTGGTCCCGCAATTCTGCAGACCTTGGTCACCCCCTACGTTCCTGTGCGTTCCCTCCGTTCTGGCTCCCTTCAGCTGGCCACCTCCGTCAGAGTCAAGAAGGCTCGATGGGGTGGTCGCTCCTTTTCACATACCGCGGCCAGGCTCTGGAACGCCCTCCCCCTATCTCTTCGGGAAACCACTAACCATCTTGCTTTTAGGAAAACCCTTAAAACACACTTGTATGCAAAAGCACACTGATCTGCCCTGCTCCCGCGCTAATAAAGTGTCAGTCATGAGCGCTACGAGGCCTCCGGGTAGATAGCGCTATACAAGTGTAATTTAATAATAATAATAATAATAATAATAATAAAGTCACAGCAGTGCAATTGCACGTCTAGCCTCCCGATGGCTTGACCCAGTCTGCATACAATGACACTATCAGATCCTTCCGCAGCCCCGTGACTCTGTATACATGTCCATAGGCGAACAATGTGGGAGATGTCATAACGAACATGAAAAACGAGCACATCCCCCCCTTACTCCCCCCTTCCCCCTCCCCCCTCCCCAGTGGTGGTAGCAACATGCAAGGGACAGGGTACTAAACCTGCAGCAATAGTGAGTAAGAGTTGAAACAAGTGGAGAGTGCGAATGCTGGGCGGGCGCACAGCTGATGGTAGGCCCCTGGAGAGGAAGGTGACCAGCGGCCACCAGCGAAACTCAAAGTTCTTAAAGTCGTCTAGAAAAATATCCATCATCCTCTCCATACTCAGCAATTTCCACAACCTCGAGTGCCAAAGAGAGATTGCCAGTGCTTCATTTTTCTTCCACGCCTCGGCCAGAGTGATTTTGGCAGCTCCGAGACTGAGCCACATGATCTTCTTGTCCGCCCTAGTCTGGTGTTCGAGACTAGGATCACGGAGGCCCAACAGGGTGGAAGCATTGGAAGTGGGAATGGGGTAGCCTGACATATCCTTAATTTAGGCCAGAATTTCCTCCCAAAACGGCTGAATAGTGGGGCAATCCCACCAAATGTGCTGGAAATCCCCTAAGAGCCCACACCCCCACCAACATCTGTCGGAAGTGCCCGGGAAGATCAATTTCAACTTGGCGAGGTGTAAATACCAGTCCATCATGGTTTTCATGTGTGCCTCCCTGAGTTCCACTGAATGATTGAACTTGTGTATATCGGACCATAGGTGAGCCCACTCGGCGTCCAGTATGTCCCGCTGAAGAACCCTTTCCCACATGGTCGTGTATCGAGGCCTAGGGGAAACTGCAGTGGAGAGTAGGAACCCATATATGAAGGTGATGACCCCTTTCATGGAGGAAGTTTTGGTCAGGAAGGTTTCAAACTTCGTGAGAGGCCGAGTGGCCGCCTCCCTCACCTCGGGGGAGAGTGCCCAGTGTAATAATTGCGCGTGGTGATATCGTTCTTTCTCCTGGACTCCATAATCCCTCCTACAGCTGTCAAAGGTGAGTGGGTCAAAGTTGTGAAAGAGGTGTGCAAGCGCTAAACACCCGCCCTCCTTCCAAGCTTCGAAGGGGACCTCGGTCATCGCTGGGGGTAAGGCGAGATTAAAGTGTATGGGCGTGACTGGGGAGGGGAAGGTGGTCCACCTGTCATCTCTGGAGACCGAGTCCCAAACCTTCAGGGTAGTGCTAGTGGGGGTACTGACATAGGCGTTCCTAGGCCTATCACACTTGGGCCTCCACACCAAATCCCAGATCATTTTCCCTGCAATGCTCCTGTCCATATGAAGCCAATGTTTTTCTGATTCTTGCTGTGACCATTCCACCAGAATACGGAGTTGTGCCGCTTTGTAGTTTAGGTGGATATCAGGCAGTCCCACGCCTCCCTCCTTTCTCGGTCGGCGGAGAACGGCGAAGGAGGAGCGTACCCGACCCCCCTGCCAGATGAAGCGCAACATCATAGACTTCACTCGTCTGAATAATTCCCCGTCGAGGTCTATAGGAAGGGCCTGGAATAGATACAAGAGCTTGGGGAGAAGGGACATTTTAATAGGATGTATCCTCCCCAACCAAGAGATGAACATGGGTTTCCACCGGGCCAGGTCAGACTGGATCTTAGATAGTAGCGGAGGGAAGTAAGCGGAGTAAAGTTTACCCAGCGTAGGGGTCAAGTGGATCCCCAGGTATTGAATAGAAGTGTCAGTCCACGGGTGAGGTGTAAGCGACTTTAGAAGGGGGACTTCAGATTGGGGGATCGTGAGGTTAAGGACATATGACTTGTCATAATTAATTTTAAATCCTGCCACCGCTTCAAAACTCTCCAGTGCAGGGTGTACATGTGGCAGAGAATGGGCCGGGTCAGCTATGGAGAGGAGGACATCGTCTGCAAAGAGAGTAATCTTATGTGATTCCCCAGTGAAGGGCATTCTGCGGATGTCGTGGTTGACTCTCATCGCTATCGCTAGCGGTTCGACGCTAAGGGCAAAAAGCAGCGGTGACAGCAGGCACCCCTGTCTCGTGGCCCGAGAGTGTTCAAAGAAGGGGGACAGGTGGCCATTCACCGCCACACGGACCAGGGGGAGGAGTAGTTCGCTCGAATCATTGTTAGAAATTTGGAAGAAAAGCCGAAGGCAACCAGCGTGTGAAATAAGAATCCCCAGTCTACCCGGTCAAATGCCTTCTCGGCGTCCAGGCCCACCAGGACCGCCGGGAGTTTAAACTTATTGGCCTTCTCAATCAGGTGCAGTACTTGACGAGTATTATCATGGGTCTGGTGCCCCTTGATAAGCCCTGACTGGTCGGGGTCTATGAGCGCCGGCATCAAGTCGTTAAGCAGCCGAGCAATGATAGAGGAATAAAGTTTTGCATCTAAGTTTAGGAGAGCAATTGGCCTGTAAGAGGTGCATTTACTCGGGTCCTTACCGGGTTTGGGAATGATAGAGATAAGGGCCTCAGCCATAGTACGAGAGGTCTCGCCCCCTTCCGCCATGCAGTTAAACAGCCGGACGAGGTATGGGCATAGTTCAGAGGCAAAAGTTTTATAAAAAATGGCCGTATATCTATCCGCCCCCGGCGCCTTGTGGGGTTTCAACGCCTTAATGGCAGCTAAGATTTCTTCTCTGGTAAGGGGGGCTGATAGCACCTCATTCCATTCTGTCGAGACTGGAGGCAGTGCTAGACGTTGCAGATAGTTGCATTGTGCTTTAGCTTCAAGGTCATCCCCGTGTAAAGAACCTTACAGAAGGCCCCAAACAATTCAGCCTTTACATTGTCCTGATGTGTCAGGTTCCCCTGAGTGTCCCTTATTCCCCCCACGTACTCCCTTTCCCTCTTATCACGAAGCTGCCTGGCCAGGTGTCTCCCCACCTTATTGCCCTGGGAGTAGGACAGAAGCCGTAGTTTGAGTAAGGTGTTTTCGGCCCTGTTATTATAGTATGCCTGGAGCTTACCTCTGACGGCCGTCAGCTGCCGTAACCCCAATCTGGAGGGATTCTCTTTATGCGCTTTCTCTATTTTGGACAACTCCTCCTCTAGTTGCTCTCTTTCCCTACCGCGTTGTCGATTAAGAGCCGCATTCATCGCCATGCAATGCCCACGAAATTACGCTTTAAATGCACCCCATGTAGTAAAGACTGAGGTGTCCTCCAGGCGATTGAGCGTGAAAAATTTGGTTATAAGTTCCCGTAATGTGCTACAGGAAGGTTTATCTCGGACGAGGGGAGCTGGGAAGTACCACTTAGGGCTGTCCCTACTCCCCGTGCCCCACTGAAGACCCACCGCAAGCAGGCTATGGTCAGAAACAGACAGCGGGAAGATCTTGGCCTCTCGGAGATCTCCCCGAAGGGATTGGCTCAGGAAGAAGTGGTCAATTCGAGAATAGGAGCAGTGGACATGGGAGAAGAAAGTGTAGTCTCTGGATTGGGGGTATAGGAAGCGCCAGGCATCAAAAAGGCCCATGTCGGAAATTTGTTGTTGCGTGTCGGTGGAAAACGTTCCCATGTCTGACCTTTGTGAATGAGTGCTATCGAGATCCTTCTGCCACACTAGATTGAAGTCCCTCATGACGATCAGCGGCCCATCAGCGAAATCAACTACTTTCCTCATCAGGGTATGCAAAAAGACATTTTGGCCAGTGTTAGGCGCATACAGCACGAGGAAAGTGCAGGCTCTACCCGGCAGAAGACCCTTAACCATGATCCAGCGACCCTCCCTGTCATTCTGTACACCCAGAGGCTGAAATTGTAGGGTCGAATGGAACATAAGAGCCACCCCTCTCTGCTTCGTGGTGGCGGAGGATCTGTATATCAGCAGGAACAATTTGTACTTAAGGCGAGAGTCCTCTGATTTGGCTAGGTGAGTCTCCTGTCGGCCCACTGTGTCTAATTGATGATCATTGATATATTTCCAAACCTTTTGGCGCTTCTGGGGGGAATTCAGCCCTTTAACATTCCACATCCCTAAGGGTATTGGCAACATTGGGAAGTCCTTCGATACAGCTCTGCAGGGGCCGCCCGCCCCAGTCCTCCAAGTTGGGTAAGCGAGGAGACGATTCCCCCACCATCAGCCACCAAGCCCCTAGCGCATCATGCAACCGCCTACTTACGCCAAAACTGACCCGCCCAGCGTGACCCCCCACCCTGTACGTTCCCTCCCCCCTCCACCAGTCCAGATCACATGCGTGTAACTTGGATCTACATCTCTGAACGGACCCCTGCTACCACCACTGCCCACCCGCACCCACCCTTCCCAGCCCCCCAACAACCCCCAAAGAAAAACATAAGTAGCATAACAAAAGAGGACAAGTCTCAAGGACAGGGGGATATGGCACCAGTTGAGGTTCTTCCAGTTCGTGTTGCCAACCCCCTTCACAAGCATGAGGAATAAGAACAAGAGTTACCTCGGAGTAGTAGCGCCCTCCGACGCCTGCAGATGGCCCTCTCGGTCTCATGAGGCTGCCTCACTGTGGTCCATTGCTGCTTCAGTGACCTCGGCCACAGACGTGACAGCTGCACCCCTCTCCTGCATCCTTGCCGACAGGTCGGGCCTCCCCGCCGACACTGGTTTGCCCACTCTCTGCCAGTCTGCCGATCGCCGTCGTCGCCTGCCAGTCGAACTGCCGTCCCTCGACGAGGAGTCCTGTCGCTCTAAGCCCAATAGATCCAACGCCACCTCCAGAGAACGCACCTGGATCAACTTGTTCTGCAATCGGAAGATGAGACGGAACGGGTGACCCCAGGAGTAAGGCACTTTTTGCTCCTGGAGGAACAAAGTAACAGGCTTGAATTCCCGCCGTTTTTATAGAGTAGAGGCCGCTAGGTCCTGATACAGCAAGGGGCGGTGATCCCGGAACTGGAGGGGGGCTAAGTCACATGCCTTTCGGAGGATCCGTTCCTTCAACTGAAAGTCGTGTACTCACACCAGAATGTCGGGAGGGGGGGCCTGAGGTCCCGCGGCAAACCAACACGGTGCACTCGGTCCATTTGTATGGCCTGTAACTCCTCCTCAGCCAGTATATGCTTGAACAGTGCTTCCACATATTCCTGTAGGTCCGTCCCCTGTCCTTTCCAAGGCACAGATCGGATTCGGATGTTGTTGCGACGTGACCTATTCTCCAGGTCTTCAGTATGGGCTTGGAGATCAAGGTTCTGCTCCGTCAGGCGGATCACATCTTGTTGAAGTCCATGGATGTCCTCCTCAGTTCCCACATCGTGCTCTTCTAGTGTCGCGACTCGTTTCCCCACTTCGTCCACATCTCTCCTCACCTCACGCAGGTCCGTGGCCAGTTGGGAGCGCAGCTCCGATATGTCTTCTTTAATGGCCGCGAAAAGCTCAATCATAAAGGCCTTGGTCGCGGGCTGTTCATTCTCTTACTCTTTTTCACTGATTTATCGGAGATAGGCGAGGTGGACTGCGCCGCTCCCTTCAGGTTCCCATCCTTCCCCGGCTTATCCTTTTTCGGTCTGGTTGACGTCATTTTCTCCGGCGTGCACCCCAAAGCTAGATCCCGATGGGAATCTCCCCATCCGTCCAAGGCCTCCTCTCTCCAAGGGTGGCCCTGTACTGACCGCCGACAATGCGGCTCGCTAATTGCACCCTCCTGGTTCCCTCCACTCCGTACTCAGGGCCCCAGAGCCGGACCGGGGGGCATCGTCACCGCTGGTCAGGGGTGCTGTGTGTTCTCCACCCTAGCTGCGCACTCCAAAGTCCAGGACGAGCTCCACCTGCCGTCAGGCCCACCACTCCTGCGCTCCCCGAGTGGTAAAGTGAAACCACGTGGCAATCCACCAGACTGGCTACCAATAGGGCTGCTCCTGCCCCGGGCTGCCCCGCACTGTTCCTCTTGATGCACCCCCTAGTACGAGAGGGTAAGGTGCAGGATCTCAGCGTAGTCTCGCCACAATCCTCACCAATCGTCGTCCACGGCGGGGGTCAGCCAAAAGCCCAGGCCGTCCGCCACACCACTTCTGCTGCCCATCGGCCACTCGGCAACCTCCCCTCACCGCCTCTCACCTCCACCGACGCTCGGCTGGCGGCCGGGTTACTCCACTGCCTTCTTGGGCCTGCACTACCAGGCCAGGACCACTCCGGTGGGGCCTGCCGCGCTACCTCCAAAGATCGGTGCAGGCCCATCCCTCTGCACTCCCGCAGTAGCAGCTATCAGCGCGGCGAGGTTCAGGTATCTCCTTTTGCCGCCAGGGAGATCTAGCGGTAGTCCTTGCGTCAGCCGCGCCGAGGTTTTGGAGCCGCTCCGGGTCGGAGGCCTACCTAGGACCAGAAGCCCCGACCTCAAGTGGGCAGTGAGGCCGAAACCCGGCGGCTATGTCCCGGCGCCTGCTCTTTGCCCCAGCACCTCCCAGATGGTGGGTCGCGGCAGTCTTGCTTGTCGGTCCCCCTGCCGCCGATAATCGCAGCACTATGTAATCCACCTCAGGCAACAGTTCACTAGCTCCGCCGCACCCTCTGGCTCAGGCAGTCGCCGCGCCAGGGTTTACACTAATGCCGGGCCCCGCCGCAGTTCAGGCCGCCCTCGCAGCCGCCGCCAAAACAGGCCGCACAGCTGATCTCAGCTGAACACCGTCCCGGTGGGCAGAGCGATACCTCCCGGAACTCCAAGCAGTCCCAGGCTCACGGGCAGTGCGAGGCACCAAAAGCAAGGACCCCAAGAGGGTGCTAAACAAAGCTAAATAACTTGTGGCGCTGGAGGGACTCAGAAGCAGGTCTCACTCCATCGCCATCTTGGCCACGCCCCGTGTTTAATCTTTTGACAAAAGTCTCCCAGGCTTCTGTCCCTAAGGATTTTGTCTCATAGGGAGTCAATAGCTCAAAACATGACTCCATAATTGCTTCTATGTTGTTTTTTTTCTCCATATTAGCCGTTTTAGATTATATGGTTGGGTTGCTAGTGTGAGGGTTTTTGCTGGCTGTGTTCTTTCTTGCTTGATGTTTAATCTGAAAGATTGAGGATAATGATCACTATCTGCTCTTTCCTTTATTTGGAAATTTGAAATAAGAGGAAATAGGTCGGGATCCACTAGTGTAAAGTCAATTGTTACTTTTGATTTAACTGTTACTCTTGTGAAGGCTACTGGGCTATCCTGTGGGCTTCTTCCATTTAAAGTGAACAGTGAGAGTTTTCCCATTAATGCGGCGCATTTCTTGCCCGATGTATGGCGTCTAGAAGAATTGCCCTGTCTGGCTTGCATGTATAATGGTAGGTTATCTTCTTGGACCTGCATTAGATTCATATTGAAGTCCCCGGATAATATGATGTTGGCATGTGAGTAGGTGCATTTTAAAACTCTGAGTGCTGCAGCCAATTGTTGGATATTTCTCCCCTTCTGCTTATAAGCTGGATGGATGTAGATGTTCAAAATTAACAAAGTGCAAAGTGACCGGTCCTCTAGTTTTGGCATTGCATCCAGGGGGAATCCAAATCAATGTCCTAAACTTTCCATAAAATATCCATTGAGATGTAAGTCGATAGACCACTTTTTGGTCTACCATGATTTGCCTCCTTTATTGCTGGGTTAAGGTGCTCTTCATAACCTCCCCTTCGGCTTTGGTCCTAGCCGAGAGGTACCGACGGAGAGAGCGGGGCCTCAATCTCCGAGCCGTTGCCGGGTGAGGTGAGGCTTGACTCCCACATATTGCTGGGACCGCATCCTCAAATTGACAAATGGTTCCAGAGGATACGGTAGGATGGTCCCTGTGACCACACCATTAGTCTGACAGTCCTTTATTATATCTTGGTCTGTCCTTTTCACTTTGTATATTTTCTATTAGAGTGTACTTATGCAGTAGCAACATCTCATATATGTGGCCCTGAAGAATGCCGGTGTAGTTTCACCTATTGGCAGAAACATGTTGGCCTATTTAACAACACATATTTACAACAAGGGGTGGTGAGGGACAGAGTCTCTGAATTAAGCAGAAAGCTCTCACCCAGTCAAGAGATCAGGGCTAGATCCAACACCGTCTCCTTTCTGGTAAAGAATTGGCTTGGTAGTTTAGTCTGCCCTGTTCCCATGATGCACTGGGCCAGGGACAGACTGATTTGCATATAGCCAGGTTCTGAGCTGGGATGGGGCAGTGAGATAAATAACGGTGATGGATCAAGCCCTGATCTTTGGACTGGGTAAGAGTGGTCTGCTCAATTCAGACACTCTGTTCATCACCACCCCCTTTTGTAAATCGATTTTGGCCACTATAGGTGTGGCAGGGTATACTCAGACATGAGTCCCTTTCTCACTGCTCCATCAGGATTCAAGCAAGCCGGGCCGAAGACGGCTGAAATGCCAGAAACCGGTCCCCGGTAGCTTGTCTCCTTTCTGGTAAAGAATTGGCTTGGTAGTTTAGTCTGCCCTGTTCCCATGATGCACTGGGCCAGGGACAGACTGATTTGCATATAGCCAGGTTCTGAGCTGGGATGGGGCAGTGAGATAAATAACGGTGATGGATCAAGCCCTGATCTTTGGACTGGGTAAGAGTGGTCTGCTCAATTCAGACACTCTGTTCATCACCACCCCCTTTTGTAAATCGATTTTGGCCACTATAGGTGTGGCAGGGTATACTCAGACATGAGTCCCTTTCTCACTGCTCCATCAGGATTCAAGCAAGCCGGGAAAAGGAAAACGGCTGAAATGCCAGAAACCGGTCCCCGGTAGCTTGTCTCCTTTCTGGTAAAGAATTGGCTTGGTAGTTTAGTCTGCCCTGTTCCCATGATGCACTGGGCCAGGGACAGACTGATTTGCATATAGCCAGGTTCTGAGCTGGGATGGGGCAGTGAGATAAATAACGGTGATGGATCAAGCCCTGATCTTTGGACTGGGTAAGAGTGGTCTGCTCAATTCAGACACTCTGTTCATCACCACCCCCTTTTGTAAATCGATTTTGGCCACTATAGGTGTGGCAGGGTATACTCAGACATGAGTCCCTTTCTCACTGCTCCATCAGGATTCAAGCAAGCCGGGCCGAAGACGGCTGAAATGCCAGAAACCGGTCCCCGGTAGCTTGTCTCCTTTCTGGTAAAGAATTGGCTTGGTAGTTTAGTCTGCCCTGTTCCCATGATGCACTGGGCCAGGGACAGACTGATTTGCATATAGCCAGGTTCTGAGCTGGGATGGGGCAGTGAGATAAATAACGGTGATGGATCAAGCCCTGATCTTTGGACTGGGTAAGAGTGGTCTGCTCAATTCAGACACTCTGTTCATCACCACCCCCTTTTGTAAATCGATTTTGGCCACTATAGGTGTGGCAGGGTATAGTCAGACATGAGTCCCTTTCTCACTGCTCCTTCAGGATTCAAGCAAGCCGGGCCGAAGACGGCTGAATTGCCAGAAACCGGTCCCCGGTAGCTTGTCTCCTTTCTGGTAAAGAATTGGCTTGGTAGTTTAGTCTGCCCTGTTCCCATGATGCACTGGGCCAGGGACAGACTGATTTGCATATAGCCAGGTTCTGAGCTGGGATGGGGCAGTGAGATAAATAACGGTGATGGATCAAGCCCTGATCTTTGGACTGGGTAAGAGTGGTCTGCTCAATTCAGACACTCTGTTCATCACCACCCCCTTTTGTTATTCGATTTTGGCCACTATAGGTGTGGCAGGGTATACTCAGACATGAGTCCCTTTCTCACTGCTCCATCAGGATTCAAGCAAGCCGGGCCGAAGACGGCTGAAATGCCAGAAACCGGTCCCCGGTAGCTTGTCTCCTTTCTGGTAAAGAATTGGCTTGGTAGTTTAGTCTGCCCTGTTCCCATGATGCACTGGGCCAGGGACAGACTGATTTGCATATAGCCAGGTTCTGAGCTGGGATGGGGCAGTGAGATAAATAACGGTGATGGATCAAGCCCTGATCTTTGGACTGGGTAAGAGTGGTCTGCTCAATTCAGACACTCTGTTCATCACCACCCCCTTTTGTAAATCTATTTAACAACACAGCAAAGCAAACAGTGATTTTGTCACACTGTTCTACATCTCTTTTTAATCTGGCGTCCTGGTGAATCTCAATAAAAAGTTTTTCTTTTGCCTCGACCGTCATTTTAACATCACTTAGTCACCTTTTTTTGTTTGCACTGCACTTTACCAGTACCGCCCAGTGGCACGGACACTTCCATTGTATGAACCAGAACTGTGTGCGGTCTAGCCAATTCAACTGGGCATGGACACACCATTCTGGCTTCAGACGTCCTACATGACGAGGCTCCGCCAAATGGGTGGGCTGATAGGATATCTAACTTACACCTAGTGTCTTATGACCACTTGGTCTGGTTCAGTGCAATCCAAAAGTTTGGTTTTCTAATGAGGACCACATAGGCTCGGCTGTTTGTTTCACAGACCCTCCAACTCTCCTTGTTTTTTGTGGTTCCGTTAGGGGTATTGAGTTTGGACGGTCTATAAATACATTCCCCTTGGACCCTCCTTAAATAGTTGTTTCTCAGCTCTTCATAACCTACTATAGGAGTATTTATGGTTTGCCATGTTCCTTGTAAGATGAAATTTACGAAGTCTATTTCATCTAGTTTGGAAGATAAACCGTTCACATTCCAGGAACAAAACTTGCAGCCTTGATCTATTTTGGAATTATTATATAAATATGTTCATGGTGCATCATATTTTATGTTTGTAGAGCTTGATTGAAAATGGTCCTCAAAGGAAGAGATTTCAAGGGGTAAGAGTGTAATTGTGATATGTCTGATTGATTGGCCAGCCTCTTTTGCTTGATCTAAATCGTCGGGACCTCTGGCTCCTTTTAATATACCCACTTTGCCTTGCAGTTGTTGTAATGGGCTTGGATAACGCAGTGATTCCACCTTTTTTTAATTCTATGCCCCATGCTGCGAAGGCCTCCTTATGCCTCAGGATCTGGTCTAGGATTAGTTAATCTATCCAAGTTGCTATTGTTATTTCAGACCCCATTTGATTCGGATTGGCTTTGAATTCAATTCTTTCCAGATCCTTTGATTGAATGTGATTTAGGGCTTATTATTGCACTCCTATTTAATATATCATGGGATCCTCTTGAGGTGTAGTGTGGGACCAGCTCTATCTCGTCGTTGCCTTTGGAATGAGGAACATTCGGTTCTGTCTTCTTTCCATTGATTATGGGCCTTTTTGCTACGCCAGGTATACGTTGACTAAGTAGCTCCCATTGGTAATTTACTCCAATGTGATTTTGTTGGATTTGTTCAATAGACTCGCTGCCCTCCCGGCTGTGAGAGCTTTTGTTCACTTGTTTGATTTCTTCTTTGATTACCGAACAATCCTCTGGGAGTTCAGATTGCCTGGCTGAGTCATCCTGAGTGGGAATTTCTTTGAATTTTGTCCTGATTTCCTGAGAAGATTAACTTGTACTGGTTTTTTGAGTATTGCTGTTTAGCGTATTGTTGGCTTCCTTCTTAACCGAAGGTTTGAATAGGTCACATATTTTGGTTGCTTGTAAAATTTTGGTGCTTTCTGTTTTAGGATTTCTTCAGACGGCGGCTTCTAACCCTATGGAACTGTTATGCTCCAGTGTGTTGTTCCTTACCATGTTGATTTCTGCTCCTTTTTCATGATCATTCTCTGTGAGTACCGCTGATATTTGTAGGCAAGTCTTATTTAATTTACTTTTCCTTGCTTTCCTCAAGCGTTTTCGTTCTCTCTTTGTAAGTGAGGTTCTCGGACTTGGATGTTCCTTGGTTCCCACTACATCCTTCTGCAGGTGAACTTGAGTGGGAATTGAGGCTAGTCCTTCTCCTTGTTCTATCTCGTTCTTGGAGTCGGTGCGTTTATACTTTCATGGTCCTGGAGCTTGTTTAACACTGTCGCACTTGGGCCATTGCCACTTGGGCTTTCTCCACCAACTCTTTCTATTTCCCTAGGTATTTTTTCCTTGAATGGTGATGTGGGGGTTATTTGTTTATCCAGGACTGCCCCCAGCAACTCAGACATTATTGTTGGTACCCTTGCGAGTTTATCAATTATTTGGGGGCAGTAACAGGTATGATATGTAATGTCCTTATCATGTTGAACCTTTGTTATCATGGTGTTTAAATCTTGCAACTTCTGTTCGATCCCCTGAACGTATGTTGCTAAGACATTTAATAGCTCAACTTGAGTGTCTAGCTTGTCGGCGTGGTATGTCATAGCAGATCTGATAGTTTCCATTGTGTTTAGTAATAATGGCCAAATAGTGCTGGATAGTAGGTGTGTTTGTGCTTCCATCATGGACTTGTCTCCTTGTTCTTCGGCGATTATTTGATGATCATTTCCACCTAAACCCTGTGGTTCTAAGGGAGGGGCTAACATATCGTCAAGGTGTCCCCGTTCTGTCTGGTGGGTGGGCTCAGATGCTTTGGGGGATGTATTCGGACAGGTCTCAAACATGCCGAAAAGCAGTTTTTGTCTGAGATTTGTTTGAACCCCAGGTTGGTCTAATGGTAGTGTTTGTAGAACTGCTAGTGAACTAGCTGGGACACTAGTCCTTGAGAGATTTGAAGGACTGAAGTTCCAGCACACAAGATCTTCAATGTGACGCTGTATTACTTTTTGTTGTTGATTTTGACTTAGTTCACCTAATTGTACTGGGCTCATCAACTGATTGCATGTAATCTCCCAGTTTGTGCCTGACTCTGTATGAACTAATGCCTCGGCAACCTGAAGATGAAGATGATCTGCCGTTGGATTCAAACAATTATGATTGAGGCTATTATAGTTTTTATTGTCTCCTAAGAATGGCGTATGATCCCCTCGTCCCATTCTTTGATCTTTTGCTATTTTATTATTGCAATCTCGGAATATCAGATCAAGATCGTCGATTTCATTAGAGTCAATGTCATTGGTGACTTTGCTTGTGGTTATGTTGATTTTCCTGGCTCCTTTAGCTTCCTTAGCTTCTTTATTTGTCTCTTGTTTCTCCAAGGGTTGTCTCTGGCGTACTTTTCAAAAGTCTGTTATAAGTGCCCGCTTACTGGTTTTAGCATTAGTTCTAGGGATTGAACTGGCGGTGATAGTAGGGCTCATTGCGCTTTCCTTGACGATATCCACGTCAATGACAGTGTCAATGTTTGTGTCAGTCTCAGTGTTCATATCCTTATGTGGATTAGTTTCTTCTCCCTGTTCCTGGATTCCTCTAGGACAGGTGCTGTCTGCCACTTGTTGGTCTCCTTTCTCCTTTTCGGGTTTCCCTTGTGTTTTTCCTGCCACGCCTCTGATCTTACCAGATCTCATTGTGAAAGGACTATTTCACTTTGAGGTGGGCTGTCAAGAAGTTATTCAATCCAATTCCAAAAAAGAAGAGGGTAAGAAGAGTGTAGGTCCAAAGGAGCTACGGAGTAGTGACAGAGAAGAGCACTCCAACACTTCGCTCTTTGTGGGCACTATAAACTGGCCTCCTTTAAATCCTTCAGACCCTTCGCTCTTTTGGACTACGAGACTCTCAGCACAGTCCTTGTTTTATTGAAACAGCCTGGAAACAGCCTGTTAAGGGCGAAGGGGGAGGGCGGGACCAGGGAGCATCGCAGAACGTGGTTAAAGACCCTGATTGCCCCCTCACTCCTCTGCTCCTCTCACCACCACAGTCACAGCTCCCGAGTCTGTCTCACCTCAAGCTCTGGCACTGACTGCTTATCAGCTCTGTCCTGTTCTGCTCCAGCAGGCCAGATCTGCTCTGCTCCAGCCGCCTGTCCGTCTCGCCTCTCCTCGCCTAAGGCAGCTCAAGAACCGTGCCTCAGACCGTGACTGTGTCAGTGTCCAGCCCAGCCCGGCGGAGCCTAGCAGACCCCTGAAGCCGGCGGCAACACCCAGCAGAAACCGGCAGTTTACCTAGATGGCCGCCGAGCCTGGGGCCAAAAACTCATGGGACCCCCTTGCAAAACCAGGTTGTTTTGCTATAGGTAAATTTGATGTCGCCTAACTAGGTTTTAGGCCCTTGCCTGTCGCTGGTTACTTGACCTACCCACGCAAATGAGGTACCATTTTTATCTGGAGACCTGGGGGAACGCTGGGTGGGAGGAAATTTGTGGATCTACACAGATTCCAGAACTTTCCAACACAGAAATGTGAGAAAAAAAAGTGTTGTTTTTTTCAGCTAAATTTGAGGTTTGCAGTGGATTCTGGGTAGGAAAACGTTGGGGGCCCATGCAAGCAATACCTCGCAGGACTGCCCCCGGGTGTCTAGTTATCAGAAATGTGTGGGTTTGGTAGGCTTCTCTAGATGGCCGCCTAGCCCCGGGCCAAAAACTCACGGGACCCCCCTTGCAAAACCAGGTTGTTTTGCGATAGGTTATTTTGATGTTGTCTCAACAGGTTTTGGTCCCTTGCCTGTCGCTGGTTACTTGACCTACCCACGAAAATGAGGTACCATTTTTATCGGGAGACCTGGGGGAACGCTGGGTGGGAGGAAATTTTGAAGTCTCCACAGTTTGATTTGGGCCCTTTCCTGTTGCAGCCACTATGCCTACCCACACAAGTGAGGTACCATTTTCATCGGGAGACCTAGGGGAACGCTGGGTGGGAGGAAATTTGGGGATCCACGCAGATTCCAGAACTTTCCCACACAGAAATTTGAGTAAAAAGAGCTTTTTTTCAGCTAAATTTGAGGTTTGCAGGAGATTCTGGGTAGGAAAACGTCGGGGGACCCACACAAGCCATACCTTGCTGAACTCCCCGGGTGTCTAATTTTCAGAAATATGTGGGTTTAGAAGGTTTCCCTAGATGGCTGCCGAGCCTGGGCCAAAAACTCATGGGACCTCCCTTGCAAAACCAGGTTATTTTGCAATAGGAAATTTTAATGTCGACTTTACCAACCCATTTGAGTGAGGTACCATTTTTATCGGGAGGCCTGGGTGGAATGCAGGGTAGTAGGAAAATTGTGGTATTTCTAACAACAGAATATTATGACACAGTAATGCAAGGAAAATGAGGAACTATAGACACATTTTGAGGTTTGCATGATGTGAGTAAAAGAACATGTTCGAATCCATGAGAGGCACAAAACCCAGCAATCCCCATTTTTTTTTCTTTACAGAAATATGTAAAGTTGGTACATTTTCCCTAGAGACAGGCCACCTTAGCACAGAAAGACAAATGAGACCATTATGACTGCCTATCCACCTGTTCCTCAAGTACACACACATACTGGTTGGATTTGGCACACAGGTGAGTGAAAGGTTCAAAATGTATATTTTATTAACAAGAGATTTCACATAAATGAAATGCACAGTTAATAATTAAAAGGTTAAAAACCAAAACCAATGACTCACAGCTCGTAAGCTGTAACGCAACGCATGCAATGCACCAACCTCTTTACAGGCCATTCACACACATTTCATACTTGACACACACTTTCACACCACCAACTGCGGCCCCAGCACATTACAACATTCATATTCACAGACAATGTGGAGACAATGTACACCCTGGCAGAGGGAGACAAAAAAGACAAATATTCCTTCAAAATGAACAATTCCTTAAGTACTCACACATACTGGTTGGATTTGGCACAAGGGTGAGTGACTGTTAAGAATGTAAAATTCTATTAACAAGAGATTTCCCAAAAACGAAATGCACTGTTAATATTTAAAAGGTTAAAAACCTGAACCAATGACTCACAGCTCATGAGCGGTGAAGCCACAGCACGGCACCAACCTCTTTACAGGCCCTTCACACACCTTTCATACTTGACAGACAAGACCATTCACACCGCCAGCCGCGGGCCCAGCACATTACAACATTTACATCAACAGACAGCGCTATTCAAGGGCCCATCACTTTCATATGCCCACATGGCTGATACAGCAATCACACCGGCTAGCGGTTGACATAGTGTCTGCAGTGGCGTTTGACTAGCTGAGTGTGTAATGACCAGCAGTAAGTCACTACTCACACACTGCCAGCCAAATGCCAGCCCACGAACACCGCCAGCCAAGCACCATCCCACCCACACTTCCAGCCCACGTACACTGCCAGCCAAGCGTCAACCCACGCACACCACCAGCCAAGTGCCAGTCCACGCACACCCCCAGCCAAGCGCCAGACCACACACACCGCCAGCCAAGCGCCAGTTCACACACACCGCCAGCCAAGCACCAGTCCACGCACACCGCCAGACTAGTACCAGTCCACTCACACCGCCAGCCAAGCACCAGTCCATGCACAGCGTCAGCCAAGCACCAGTCCACCCACACCGCCAGCTAAGCTCCAGTCCACGCTCACCACCAGCCAAGTGCCAGTCCACGCACACCGCCAGCCAAGCACTAGTCCACTCACACTGTCTTTCATTTTTTTTTAACAAGAAAGAAAACACAAACCAATTGCAACTAGATACAAAACTATAACTACAAAAACAACAGCAGTAACTAAAGATATCATTCTAGTGCCAAACGTGAAACTGAACAACTATATAAAACCATACAGACCAGGCAGTACACTATTAGACTCACGGTTGCTCCCAAAAACTCTTTTGAGTGTGATACAATCTGAAACATATAGGCACACACATCCCAGGATTAGAAGGACAATTGACATAGTGCATACAATCTCTTCACAAGCAGACTCTACATCTCTGACAGGGATTGTTTTTCTTGGGTGTGGGAGGAAATAATTCGGAAAAGTGGCAATCTTTCAATCTAATTTGATGGGTCAGGTGCACAGCCTTTATTTTCCAATGCCTTCTTTTTCCAATGTACTGTGATACATTCACAAATTTTCAGGTGCTCTACAGGTGGCATCCTCTGTCCGTGGGCGTCTAAAGTATAATTAAGTACGTGCTCCTAATGGTGCATTAGTTGCATCCCTGTATGCACACTCATGCTCCTCTGTGAGAAATGAGGATTCCACACTAGTTCATGTTGCAAAGTACTTCATTTTTTATTTCACGTAATTTCTTTGAATTTCTTTTTTTCATTCAAAATTGTAAACGTGTTCAAAGCGGCATTACTGAAGCAAACTCCAATGCATTTCGGGCATATAGAACGCCCTTCGTCAGGGAGAAATAATGCCATCTGTTGGTGGCAAACTAACAATCTGCAGATGCCAATGTCCAAACTTGCAGCTCGACAAACATCCCGAGTGTTTGTCGAGCTGCAAGTTTGGACGTCAATAGTGGAATCCCTACCAGTATACACCAGGAAATTTTAGATATATCCTGTCCTGCTCTCAGACAACATATACATCTTAATTCCATAATGTTCCCTCTTGCTAGGAATGTACTGCTTAAAAAACAAACAGCCCTTGAACAGGACCAAAGACTCATCAACAGCTATTTCTTTCCTTGGAGTATAGATCGCTGAAAATCAATCTACAAAGTGATCAAGAAGAGGCCAAATCTTTAAAAAACGGTCACAGTCAGGGTGATCTCCTGGAAACGCCAAAGGATTATCCACAAAATGCAGCATCCGAAGCAAAAGGAAATACTGATCACAACTCATAATTGCAGGAAATATGGCTGTTGCCATCAAGGGATGCGTAGACAAATTTGAAGCCCTGGACGGCTTCCTTATCAAGCCCATCAAAAAAGTCAAACCCAGATACTTCTTCATGTCATCCAGATTTGTGGGAGTCCACCGGGTAGCTCTAGAGTGGAGCTTAAGTCTGGCACTGTTGTCTCTCAAAAACTGTTCAGCATACAAATTAGTCTGCTCAACAATCTCAGCCAAAAATACATCATCCATAAACAACTGAAAAAACTGTATACGCAAAAACAAAATCACAATCCACTCTACACCATGCATCCCCACTAAATGCAGGCAACACAGGCTGCACCATGTTTGGATCAACCCAGAGTATGTATCAAGAAAGATGGACAAGGCTGTTCCTGGTAAGGGTTAGTGTCAGTGTGCTGGTCACAAGGAAGTGGGGGCGTGGTGGTTAGTGTATGCAAGCCTACCAATGGATATCTATTGTGTTGGATATAGTTGCCTCACACACCTTTGCAGGTGTCATGCTTCATCATAGGCAGTGCTCCTCGTCGGGTAGGTGGTGCAATCTCCGACGGGCACACCTCAAAGAGGGGCTCTTTGGCGGAGATTGTTTGTCCAACTGCCTGTGGGTGAAGTGCGGGTGTGGGGCCAAGGGGTTGTAGACAGAACAGTGAATTAAAATGAAGCAAAGGGTACCAGAAACAATTTTATTCGGGCGGTCCCTTGCTTCAATTAAAACTGGAAGTTAGTCTGGGTTTTCTGGAAATTAATGTTTCCTGGCTCTAGACTAGACTAAGAAGTGTAAAGATCGGTCAACATGTTTCTCGCTTTGGTACATTGACACGCGATTCATCAGGACCTAAATGGGGGAATCTACAAACAATCAGGCCTATGTCAATATCATGTGCTCATTACCAGTTATGGGAATGTAGTTCCTCTGTTGCACTGTTCCTTGCCTAAGGGTCAAAGTTTATATGCAACATCAATGCCCGGCGGGTAGTACATCAGGGATGAGGCCTCTGTGTCTAAGGCTAAAGTATCCTGTGTCCGTGACTTTAGTCCTACCCCTCTCCGCCGGAGACTGATGTCTCTTGCTGCACCATGGGCACATCAGTGTCCTACTCTAAAACAGGTACTTCATCCGTACTAAGAGTAGCTTCATCTGAACTGAGAGTAGCTTCATCATCAGATGATTCCTCGTGGACAGAAAACTCACTGCCAGAATCTTGCACTCCCTTCTCTTCCTCAGACGCACTGTCAGTCTCATAATCCTGCTCAGATGAAAATTCAGAAAGCATACCAAACACCTGCTGAGCAGTAATTCTATGGCTAGCCATAATCCTTACTAATAAAGGTAACTTGTCAAACAAGTCAACAACAACAAACACTTTGTAAAATAAGTAATAAACAAAATGCGTCTTTATCACAAAGACCTATATACTCCAAAACTATACCACTCACTTGCCAGAAGCAGCTCGACTCACCACCACCTACTCTGCACAGACACAGTAGGGATCAACAATACTGCACTAAAAAAGAAAAAGAAAACAAAAATTACACATAAGACGATGCAAAACACATTGCAAAGAATTTTATGCTCAAAACACTAACTAAATATGCTGCCATTATGACACCACTTACAAAACAATTCATTCATGCATGACAATAATACTCATTTGGAGTACATGCAACAAAAATGTTTTTCTTACCAAAAATATGCAACTACCCAAAACTGCAGAACAACCACTGCCGAAACCGCAAACAGGAATCAAAAGCTTTACAGTAGAATAAAAAGGAGAAAACAACATTACAATCAAATATGCAAATAATGCACCAGTCCACACACAATCCACCAGCCAATCTAAGGGGTAGGTGAGCCTAAGAGTATAAATAAAATATTCACCCCGGAAAAGGGGAGCAACCCTTGCCCTTGAGTCCACTCCCCAACATAAAAATTTTAAAAACCCTGTTGTCTAGTGGCTTCTGCTCCCCTTGGGGGCAGATGGGCCTAAAAACATACTGCTAATCTGCTACCCAAAGAGGGCAGGAATGGCCACAATCATCCTCCCATAAAGGGGTGCGAGGTGCTGCTCCCCAACATAAAAAAAAACCCTGGTGGCTTAGTGGCCATAGAAAAAAAGAAATCAGCCGATCTGCCCCTTTGGGGGGCAGAAACGGCCACATTAATACTCCCCAAAGGGGAGCGATCCTTGCCCAAGGGTCAAAACCCACAGACCAATCCCTGATGGTCTAGTGGGCCCTTTTTTTTAAAGGCAAGTTCTGCCTCCTAGGGGGCAGACACAGCAAAAAAGATTGCCCCCAAAGGGGAGCGACCCTTGCCCGAGGGGCCACTTCCCACAAACAAATTCCTGGTGGTCTAGTGGGCCCACTCTTATAAAAACATGGCGACAAACATTGCCACAAAAGGAGAGCGACCCTTGCCTAAGGGGTCACTCTCCACAAATAAATCCCTGGTGGTCTAGTGAGCCCATTATAAAAAAAAATAGATGGGGAGATCTGGCCCCACCCCGCATGGTGGCAGACAGCCAAAAACATGGGCCCCAAAGGGGAGCGACCCTTGCCCAAGAGACCACTCCTCACACGACTCGCTGGTGGTCCAGTGGGCAACTTTCAAAAACAAAATGGCAATATCTGCCCACCCCCCCCAGGGGGGCAAACAAAGCCAAAAAACAATGCCCAAATAAGGGGAGCGACCATTGCCTAAGGGGCTGCTCCCCCCAAACAGGAATTCAATTTCCAATAAAAAAAAATTAAAAACCCTGGTGTCTAGTGGGCATTCCTGCTGCACGATCGCACAATCGTGCAGCAGGAAGGCATAAAAGAGGCATATGGGGAAAGGAAAACCCTTTCCTTTCCACTGATGCCTCTTTTGTTTAAATACCCCCTCCCCCGAAGAGAAACTCACCTCCTCTCTTCCCAACGCGCTGGAAGTAAATGGTTTCCACTGCGTTGGGAATCCTCTAATGACGTCAGCGCGCCTCGCTCGCTGATGTCATTAGATGACGTGGAGATGGTGGGGGGGGGGGAGGGGAAGGGCTTCCCCTGCCTTGCCTGGTGGGGTCACCTTAAAGGGCGGCCCGCGGGGACTGCACCAGCGCTTCCGCCGTGGGTGGGTGCGTCGGACGGCCACGAGCCATCCGACGCACGGAACAGGTTAAGAATGACACAAGATAGAGTATGGATGCAGCATCCCAAGACAATGGAAGTGTATTGACTGCATTTCGCAGTCCTTTATGACTGAAAGACTGGTGCTGAAACTGCTGGCGTCTGACTCTGAATGCTCTGTCAGTGCCGAAGTAAGCACCCTGACTGGCCCAGAGGCTGTTATTGCCAAAGTCATGCTTGAGGTTGAGAGCAGCT